>NW_027131150.1:0-2174 GCF_026122565.2 Emydura macquarii macquarii
TCAAACAGGAGGGAATCTGTTGGGGAAAGGCCTCTATGCAGAACACACCAAGGACTGCAAGCACAGAGAGTACCTAGATAAGCAGCGAACAAGATATTTTTTGTACTGTTCCTCATGTTATCACATACTCCTCACTTTGCCTCTGCACTCCATCACATCTATGTGTTCATGCCCCTGACAACGTATCTTCCTTTTTTGTTGAGACCATTTCCCCCTCACTCTCCACTCCCCACCATATCTGGAGCTGTTTTCCCCAAGATCCAGAGAACTGGTTTTGGTGATTAGTTTAAATCGGTGTAGTCTATCTTGATGAGTGAAATGTATTTAAGAAACTGCTGTAATAGTTGTACAGTGAAGCTGCTTGTTGAGCTCCTCCCAACACGTTGCTAAATAAAGTTCTTGGTATTATCGGTGTGGCTGGATTCTCTGGAGAAGAATTCCTTTTGCTTAACACAGCACTGTCCATTCTGTGCAGTGACTGATGCATGTGTCCTGTGGAAAACATAGAATGTGATAATGTAATTAAAGAATGTATTATAATGAATATTCAGAAGGGTGCTAAATAAAGGTTGTAATTTTGGCATCACCTAACTTTCAATGCTTCATTTTGCAATCTTAATAGTGTACTTTTAACATCGTTTGTGTGTGTTTAATTTCCTAGGTCATTAAAAAAAGCCAACTGAAAAAATAAATTTTCATCTTGAGACATCATATTGACACTCCCCTGACTGATCAGGTGGGTTAGAATCCTTAGGTCCACCGCCCAGACCCCTGCAGCTTGAGCTAATGAGTAACTGATAGCAGTAGTAGGCTGTCATCCTTTCTGTGGACCAGCACTAGAGAGAGATGAGAGAACCACCTTGCCAGAGAGTTTCATAGGTATTTGCTAACAGCAGATGAATGGTGAGGCTCAAGAATCATGGGTTCCATTCCAGGTGGTCTGGGAAATATTTTGTAGTGAGCATAGAACCTGCTGCCGGTTCCTCCCTATTTGAATTCTTTCTGCCCTATGCAACCTGTCCATGTCTTAGTTCTGTCTCGTCCTGGATCTTTGTCTCAGCATCATTCTCCTCACCTAGCCAGTTCTGGTTTCCAATCCTCAGACTTCTTATCTGTGTCTTTCCCCTAGCACCTCATCTGAGCTCAGTGTTTAAATCACCCGTTGGTTCCCAGGCTCCCAGTCCCAGTCAGTCTCTTTGTCCAGCCAGTCCCATTCTCCCAAGCCCAGTTCCCAGGCTCAGTCTTCTCGCCCCTGTCTCCTTGCTCGGTTCATCCCGGTGTTCCTCCCACCCCAGCTCTGAGTCACAGTTTCGCTTCTCCCAGGCTCCAGAAGATACTGGGAGATACAACAGGAACACACTGACCCCAAGAAAAACGAGAATGGGAGGACAGGATAGGATGATGGATAAAAATGTTTTGTTCGAACCAGCAGGTACAAACTACAACTAACCATGTCAGAAGGGTAATAAGTAAGGCATGACAGTTTTACAGTTATGAACTCGCATGGGTTCAATACCATATTTTAGCCTCAAGTAGCAGATTGGATCCAAGCTGTTTGCCGCTTCAGAGCTATCAGTGTCCAGAATCTCCAAGTTCTCTGAAGAACCAGCACTCAGCTGCTGAAAAATTTACAGTACGAAATTAGTGTAAGACAGTTTTGTACTTTTCATAATGTGCTTTTAAAGGCATTTACATAGGGTGTCAATAGATCACTTCAGACTGCTGCCTAAAAGAAGCAAAAAGCCACAATAAATTCATACATAGAACATACCTGTGTATGAGTTACTGTGTACGGAATCATCAAGCAATGCCTGAGAGAGAAACAATCTGAGGATTGCTTGGAGTGCATCATAAATGTCCACGGGCAGAGGAGCCATGACAGCAGACTGGTCTGAAGATGATGTGGACTGTATAATTAAAGACATGAGGAGTAGTTTGTGCAGGGAGAGTGTTATAAATGTCACCGTCACTTTGGGAGCACAAAGGGAAGTAGGGTACCCCTGTAGTACACTTGTAGTTAGGTTACAGTTTGTTAACAACAACAACAGGGATGAGGATGGCCTGATCCTCTAACAAGGGCCTCCGGTTGCTTGTGCACAAGGTATGTAGGCTGTTGGGGCTTCTGAGTCACTGCAAAGCAGCCCCAGAACCCCTCTTAAAACATACAACCTTCC
>NW_027131151.1:0-212662 GCF_026122565.2 Emydura macquarii macquarii
CAATATTAATGTTATTACAGTGTTGATACTTTTCTTTTCTTGGATACTATCTACAGAAGTTTCTGTGTTCACAATAAATGCGGCTTGTTGCCTTATCCCCTAATAAGATCCTGTAATATTTGTTATTTGGGTAACAAGACCGGATGATCTAGTGGTCTCTTCTGGCCTTAAACTCTGTGGAACAGAGGCACCAAATGATTTGCCTAAGGTCATGCTGAAAGACTATTGTAGACTAAGGAATTGAACCCAATTTTCCAGAATCTCAGGCTACTTGTCTAACCACTGGATGATCCTTCCTTGAGTTAAGATTCTAGTGAATTTGATTTAGCTAATTAAAGTTAAGAACAAACCATTTTTGGAATGACCTAGAGACATTTGTGCAGATGTTTTTGACATGGATCTGGTTTTCCTTACTTAAATTGGTGAAACTCAGGTGTAAATCTACTGAAGTAAATTACATTAGTGTAAAATCAGTGTCCAAGGAGAATCAGAGCCCTGGTCTGTAATGTGGGGGTTCTGCCATGACACCCAATAAGAAAGTTATTTTCAGGTAATGCTTGTTCTTTAATACCCTGATCCAAGAACAAATGAAGTCAAAGGAAAGACTCAGAGTCCCTGGATCCAGCCCTAAGGTGCGTCTACACTGCAGTTGGGAGTGAGCTTCCCAACTTAGTTAGACTCATGCTAGCTCAGCTCAAGCTAGCACACTAAAAATAGTGCAGAAGTTGTGGCACCTACAGAAGCCCAGGGAAGCTACCCAAGCTCAGATGCAGGGGGTTGAGGCTATGTCCACATTCATGGCGGCAAATTCGCTGCTGTCAGATATTTTCCGGTTCGATTAAGTGGCAGTGAAGACGCAGTCAATTGATCCAAAAGTGGATCTAATAAAACCACCTCCCCAAAAAGCATAGCACTGCGTCGATGGGTACACATTTCCCGTCAGCACAGTGCCTTGGAGATGGCACGCTAATCAGAAGTTACAAAGTTGATGGGAGTTATGCAAGCTCCTCCGCAGAGTTTGCGTAACTCCTGTAGACTGCCGCCAAATTTTGCCAACAGCGTAGACCAAGCCTGAGTGGGCTTGAGAGCCTGAGATTAGCTCAAGTCGAGCAAGCATGAGTTTTTCTATCCAGGCTGACTGGCTTGCTCCCAACTGCACTCTGGACATACCCTAAGACAAAGTACTTGCTAAATGTCCACACTTTGCTATGCACTCGTCTTACCTGTAGAAATGGAGGATATAGATTTCCTTTATTATTACACTCATGTTTTAAATCATTAGCTATTAGAAAAGAGCATGCTAATAAGAATATTAAAGATCACCAGGGCATCTAGCAGACAGAGGAACATGTCACAGGTGATCCTAGATTTCACTATGAGACTTCTGCAACTACACACCTCTTGTGTGCACCCAAGAATGTGGATACTGCTTTGAACCTTCGTGAAGAATTACAGGTAAATAATTTCTTTTTCTTATTCATCGAGCAGTGCAAAAGTATAATATCCGCTATTTTCTTAGTATGTGCCTTATTACTGAAGCTAAGTCATGTTCTAAAACCTGCTCACTTTCAAAATGGTTCCTTGTTATGCATACCATTTTGTATTCTGCTAATGAATTGAGTTTATTTATGATATTTCATGATTTAATACCAGTATCTCCAATCTATGACTAAACTACCAAAGTCAGCCATTTGTTTTCTTGCTGGCATATTTCATCCAACTCGTTCATGCAATCTGTTTTTGCAGTAAGTTTCATGCAAAATGTTCCAGGGTGATTTACAATCTTTCTCAGACAGCACTTAAAACTTTTATTGAACTGGATAAGTTATGTAAAACAAATGTAATAAACCTAGACTTAAATCATGTCTTCTCTCAGATCTTGCACAGTAATTCAAAATGGCCCGAACATTTCCCAGACCACGTAGATGAATCTCCTCCTATTTATTTTATCTGAAGTGGTTTGCCTACCTTTAATGTGGGTGGATTCTGAAAATTCACAGAAACAGCAAGCAAATACTGTGTGCTCAGGAAAGGACACCAAAACCTAAGACAGCGAAGGAAAGACACTTTTCCCTGATAGAAGAACTCTTTCTCTCTCTCTCTCTCTCCCCCCCCCCACCTTATATCTCTCAAAACCCATTCACATCATGTTTGTTTTGTTTTTTTCCACACAGCTCCTAATAAAGTCTATAAGCCTTGAGATTTGTTGATGAAAAGTACCTGGTTCTAGTTAGGCTGTGCCACAGATTTTAAGTATACTAGCTGACAGCTGTCATCTAGTAATTTGTAGCTGTAACTGTCAGTATTGGTTGCCTGAGCTGCACTTCCTTCCCTTTGAAATTTTCTTGGCTAAAATCTATTAAATAGAACTGATGACTGCAATTTTTCCACACTGGGGGCTTCATGTCCACCATGTTTGCCTCACAGAAGAAGTGAATATAATTCTTAGATTCTTTGGTGACCCCTAATAGAAGTAGAAAATTTCATTTCTTCCTATGTTCTACAGTCCCATTATGATCAAATATGCTAGTTTTCAATGGAATAGCTCGAAACAGCACCTGAACAGTTGAAAGCAGATAAGAAAGAATGATGACTTTTGGTGACCTCTAGTGTTTTTTAACGAGTGTCCCTTTAGATTTTAGTTATATAAATATTGGACCAAATTTTGCTCACATTGATGCTGATGTGAAGCTGGAGTGACTCTGACGTCCACTCCAAACATTCACCAGTAGATGTAAGAGGAGGATTTGTTTTTATTATTTTTCTGCATTTTCATTAAAGGCCTGATCCAAAGCCAGTCTATGGGAATATTTTCCATTGACCTAGGATCAAGTTCTATGACATTTTATCCCTGTTGTGCAGCAGTGGTGCAGCCAGGGCAAAGCAGTGTAGCCAACCACAAATGGATCACCCTGGTATAGAAAGATTCTTCCGAGGCAGGGCCAGAACAGCCTCTTGCCCTAATGGCAAACAGTGTAAGTTAGCTTAAACCCCAGGCTGTTCTCTAATTTATGCCAGCGCACATGTGATCAGAGGAGCACAAAGATGGCTTTAAGCCATCTTTGCACAGCACCCATGAGTTTCACTGTGCCCTCCTTAGCAGGGAAGCTTTTGAATTGAATTGTCATAAGCAAATGTAACTTTGGAGTGTTTGTTCTTCAAAGTTTACATAGCCCTTGTATTACTGAAGCGTATTGGCATCCCCTTTGAAAGGGGTTGTTGTCGGCCACAAAGTGATCTTTAAATGGAACATTTTTCTAGTGAAACAGTCGCTGTGGTATTAAGGACATATTTCCATTTTGAGTCAAGATGCAAATGGCACTGACCAAATATAGCCATGGAGGAAGGGGGGTCCACTGGGCCTAGAAGATAAACTTTTTCATTTTTTAAATTTTTTTGGTGGGTGGGATTCTTATCTGAACTAAACAAAACCTTACAAATTATTTGGATTTGGGAATGTCATTTCTCCTAAACTGTTTCACACGTTTCTGGTCCTGAATTCTCCTACTAGGCCATAGAGTTAGATCTCTATTGAATATTCTGCCTCTGTTCCACAGAAATCAATGGGACTCCCATGTGCAGAATGAGTGCAGAATATAGAATGAAGCTCTGTATTGTGGCTTAGGGGGGTCTACAGTGGGGATAAGAGAATTTTTATTGAGTCAGCAGGCTTTTGAAGAGGTGGGAGGCATGGGCATCTCTTTTCTCTTTATAGAATCTATTTGAATGGTAGAAATTAGAATGTCAAATATGAGTTGCTATTTTGTTGAGAATATTAACTTGGGAAATGTAACAAATGGTCAGGAACAACGCAACTGGGCTGAATCTTTGAAGTGAAATCTAAGATTGCACCAAATAAACGGTGTCTGTGTTGTAAATTACAGCTGTGATAAATGTGTAGTCAAATACGCTCATAGGAATACAATTGCTTTATATGGATAAGTACAAAACAACACTTTCAAGCAGCAAGCCAACACAGTAAACATAGTAAATCATATGCATTTTATGGCAAGATCTAACGGCCTGCTTTTGAACACGATCTCCACTATCTTCCCTTTTTGCATCCAAGTACAGATAATTGTGCACCATTATTTGCAAGTGTATTTGGATGGCTATGTTGCATGACTATGCCCAGATGTTTAAACTCATAGTTGTTCCTACAAGATAAGGACCAAAGAAGCAAGGCTTGTGCCATAATTTTCGGAGATGAGATCTTGCAGTTAGGCTCTGAAATCCATATTTATGAAGCTGCGAGGTGCTCAGTACAGATGAAAAGCAGGTGACTTATTTAGATGGCTGTACATGGTTTTAGGAGCCTAACTTTAGGCACCCATTTTTTAAATCTTTGTTCAGGTTTTAAAATTCTGGCCCTCAATGTACATCTTACTCCTCTCATTTGTATCATAGACAATATCTGTATAAGAGCTGTAAAGGCAAATTTATATCCAAGTGGATAATATATCCAATTCTGAGAACCAAATGTTTATGGTTTAAAAAGTCCCTCTACTAAATTATAATGCCCTTGTGAGTTACACGGAGATTTAAAAAACAAACAAAGCTGTTAGGTGTCTCTTTATCTTCAGCTTAGTATTAAATGATACTGTGCCCTCGCAATCCAGTTTAATGCTAAATGCATCTTTATCAGCTTTACTGGTAACATAGTGAGTTAGCATTGCTACAATTTCCAGTGTCCTCTCTAACTAAATCCTTTTAGATGGTTCATTTAATCCCTTTAAAATTTAGGAATGCATTTCAGTCTTATCCATAATTAAGTAAAAATGGAATCAGACTTGAAAGGATGGTGGTCAGGGCCTGGGTCTAACAAAGACTGAGCATTCTGACCCTCTCCACATTAGCAGACACAACCATTGTTGATGGGAAACTCTGGGAGGAGCCATATTAGGTACTGAGGTCCAAATTAGATGCCATGAGGTGGAAGGATAGAGTTTGACCCCCAGGTTTCAAATATGGCTCAATTTCTAGCATTGACATTGCCTACAAGATTGGTCCACAGAGCATGCAAAAGAGCAGGTTTGAAATCAACATGTAGCCTGCTTAGAAATCACAGCTAGGAACTCTCTGCCACAATGATCTGCAGTGCAAATTGATAATTGGTTAGACATTCCCTTTGCTGCTTCTTGGCACCCCAAACTTTCCTGAAAGTTGCATCCCTGAAGTGAGGGCAGCCAGTCATATTCTAGATAAACCCATTCATATTAGTCAATGCTCAGCCTTCTGCACCGTATTCAACGTTATCCTGCAGTCCCTTTGTACCAGCTAAGATGGTGTAGAAGGGGGACAGGATAGGTGCATGAAAGCCCCTTAATGCAAGAAGCTTCTGCACCCCCTCCAGGATCTGCAGGCACAGGCAGTATGCTGGGGGGGGGGGGGTTGCAGATGGAGGGGGGACTGGGATGTGGCTGTGGCAGACCTGGCAATTTTGTGCTCCTGAGGAGACCCAGAGTTTATTACAGCAGGGGAGCAACTTGGCAGAGCTCTCAAGGGCAGAACTGAACTGAACTGAAGAGCCAGAGCCCTGAAGTTTATAGGATAAGAGAGAAGCAGCTGGTGGGCAGGGGATTACACACTCTGGATGAATTAACATTTTTAAATGACAGTGGAAAAGTGTGTGTATGTGTATATGGCTAGTGTTGTTTGTTGGCCCAATCCTGTTTTTATGAAATACATGAAAGAACAGAGCCACAAGCACCACCCCCTCTTCCTACCAAGAGGCACGTCAACTTGATACACTGTACCTTTAATCCAAAGCTAAAACCTCAACTGACTCTTATTATTCTACCTTTTGAAATGTTCACTTCAGTCTTTTTAAAATATCCATTTACTCCATATCATTGGAACAAGAGATCCCAGGTTTTTGTCTATACTATTCTCTGTAAGTCTTACATTCCAGTTTGACATGGTTATCTTGTAATAATTCAAGTCTGTCTTTACTTTGAATAATTCTATTTAAGATTATTTGTAAAATTGGCAGTGGAGTGGTTTTATCTGTTGATTTTACCCACTTTCAGAATATTTGTAAAAATCCTATTTTAAATATGAGAAGCCACACTGTGAAATGTAATATACCTATCTAATTGTGAAAGACATTGGCAAAAATGAAATAATGTTTGCTTTAAAAGATACGTGAGTTCTTCAGCTAGGAGTTAGCACTGAGTGATTGAAGTGTGAATGGCTGAGCACTTGAGATGGGTGTAGACAGGGAGAGAGATTGAACAATTGGTCTCAGTATGGGAATGTCAAAACACGATGAAGAAAACCAGCCTCTCCTCAAATGTTTGAGGAGGAAGAAAGGAGCGAAGATAACTTTTACCACTCAACTGGCTGAAGAGGAGTCCACCCGTCTAACTTTGGAGTCAGCCCACTTCAAAGGACAAAATCTGATCAGGCTTGCAACAATGTGGGTGATTGAGGATCACACCAAATGCGGATGCGGCATAAAACAGAGCAAAAACCTATAGACTTACATGAGATCTTTTTCCTATAAAATGGGACAAAGATGAAGGCAGGAGTACCGATGCGCATTGGCAGAACCTTGCTCCTCACCCTCGTGCTACAGTGACTTGGCCAGTGACAGAGCACCAAGAGGCTGGTAAATATAACATCTGTGAGACCCCTATGTATGTTTCTGTCTCTGTATGCCTGTCTGTGTGTATGAGTGTGAATGAAAGTACCAATTGAAACGTGTCAATGAAATATACTTTATTAACAAGAGTCTCTGTAGTTGCAATCACTAAATAAAGCACAATATTGTTATTGTTACAATGCTGATACTGTTTTCCTGGTGTTTGCACTATTGATACTATTTACCAAATTTCTGTATTCACAATAAACGTGGCTTATTACCTTAACCCCTGAAGAAGATCCTGTGATATTTGTTATTTGAATAACATATTGGTATTATTGCAGGCACTTTTCTGTTTATCTGAATGCATGATCTTGGAGCAATGTTCATCAAGTGTGTTGCAGTTTTTTAGATGCTGAACATATTGCCAGTAAAGCTTGGGATCTCTCAATCATTTTTTCTGGTGTAGCTGCTCCTTACAAGATATACCCACACAAGAGGACAAAACGTTATTAGGTGTGCAAACATTTTTAAGAAAATGTCAAATGGACATTTACATTTTATTTACACTCATCTCTGAAGATAACAGCATTTTTATTGTAGCACATTGTTTATTTTAGGATTAGAAGAAAAATTGTTTCTGTGCAGCTAAATATACCAACTAAACTCCATTTTCACAAAATATCAATAAAAAAAAGTTTCATTTTCATCCCCAACATAGAAGTTAGGTGTGAAAATGGATCTCAGTCTGAATACAGATCGCACTTCAGTACCAAAGTTGTTAACACAATACAACAAGTTTGTATATTAATCCTGACCATATGTGGTTTATATATCCAGAGCCAGAACTTTGCATGATGCTTTACAGAGATAATAGAAACAGAGCATCGTCCCTGTGTTACTGGAGCCGGTGATGTCAGGGAGTTGGAGACCAGTCTATCCCTGACAACCTCCTGTAAGGGAGAACAAGCCAACTCAAATCCACTTGGAGTTAATGAAATCCCTATGTGGCAAGTTGATAGCTAATTAGCTAATGAGCCTGACAAAGCATTACCAGCTGAGGTGGTTTCTAGAGACAGGACGTTCACCAGAGCAATAAGTCCAGAAGTTTCTAGAGACAGGAAGCTCCTGTGGAGAGCTTATCACAGCCAAGAGCCTAGAAGATGTGCTCTGAGAGACAGAATGCCCACAACAATGGTAAGAAGCTCAGTCTGTCAAACTACATGCAACCACAGAAAAGAGCAGCAGCTGACAGAGCTGACTCTGGGGAAAGGATTCTTCCCAGATAGTGGCAAGAGGCCTGAACCAAGAGAACGACCAGAGGGGACAGGTGGACCCAGGTGGGTATGGATAAACAGACTAGCTCCCAGCTAAGACACGGGGTGAAGGTTAGGTTGCATTTTCATTGGGGCTCTGGTTAATACACTTAGGCCTGCCTGAAGGGGCACTATTCCCCACATAAAAATCTTATTTAAATTTACTGAGGGCCCACTTGGGGTAAGTGAGGCAGGGAGCATTTACAGCACCTCACCTGGTCAAATTGGGGCACTATAGGGCAGGTACACGCTGGCTGAAAGACCTTATGATCTATACCCCCAGTCCTGCAATTGGATCTGCTACCATGGACCTTTATGTCCAGGGCTGGATTTAGGTGCAGGCAACCCAGGTGACCGCCTAGGGTACTGAAAGTGCGGGAACTGGGCTTGGGGTGCTGTTTTTGTTAGTGACAAAAGGGAAAAAAGAATGTTTGAAGTAAAACCTTTTACAAATCCTAGCATTCAAATTTATCATCTTGTGATGCATGATTTATCCCTGTCAAAGTCATGAAATGAGTTATAAATTCAATAAAAAATAAAGTATTCAAAAGTTTAACAAAGGGGGGGGTACCGAGGGCATTCCTTGCCTGGGGTGCCATTTGGTCTAGGGCCGGCCCTGTTTATACCCATGCAAACACCCACCAACTCTGATTGGGGTTTACAACAGACAAACATAGAAGGTGATAAGAGAGTGAAAGGGAGGAGACAGGATGGCTATCAAATAAAGATGATACAAATCTAATGATATTGTAAATAAATAAGTTCCAATATGTTTAAACAGTGTGCAAGAGGGGAAGAATACATAACACAGCAGTGGCAATTACATAAAGCAAAACAAATAGTGGGCTGAGGGAATAAGATTTGGTCCTCTGAAGTCGTACTGAATTAGGTATGGGACACGGTTGAAAGCAACTTTCTTTTCTCTCTCACAAATCACTTTCGTCTATCTCTACTGGTTTTACACCTTGGGAATACAACAAAGAAGAAATGCCACACTCTGGTATGGGCTGCAGCAAGGGCATCTGTCTCTCTTGCAAGAGTGAAACTTGGGCCAACTCAAAGCACGTCTCAAAATAATCCACTGATTCTCCATCTTGTCTGTGCATTAAGAATTGGTAGTCTCCAAAGCGAATGATGCATTTCCGTGGCAGGTCAATTTTGTTGAGGTAGTCCAGTTCCACATTGTCCACAATCAGTTTGGTCTTTTTGCTCATGTTCTTTATCTCAAAACCAGGTTCTGAGCTGTTGAGTTGCCTGAAAAACTGCAGGGTAAACTGCACCCGGGAAACACGGGAGTCCATTAAATTATAATGGCACATGTTACAGTCTCGGCCAAACTTTGCCACTTCATCTGCCCTGAGTTGCTCTCGCTTGTGGATGTTTAAGCCGCGAAACACCTGTTTTTCTTCTTGGCAAGGATGATACAAAGCTACATAGAGACAAGTTTTTGTCTCTTCAGTATCTGCTTCTTCAAAGGACGACATGATGGTGATTCTTCTCAGAACTACAAGCAAATAAAATCATGGAATTATTGCAATGCCAGAAAATCAGCCTGGAACTGGCATCATTTAAAGAACTTTACATGCTATTGATCAATTAATGTGTACTTGTTTTATAGAGAACCACTGGTAATAAACATAGTCTAGCAGCTACAGCACAGGATTGGGCATGAAGAACTCCAGGTCCACCACAATAGTTCTATTTCCAGTTTTGCCACTGACTTATGTGGCTTTGGGCAGGTCACAAGCCTCTCTGTGCTTTGGTTTCGCATCCATAAAATGAGGATAAGTACAGAGACAAGGTGAGTGAGGTAATATCTTTTATTGGACCAACTTCTGTTGTTGAGAGACAAACTTGAGCTTACACAGAGCCCATATTGGAACAATAACTCATTATAGATCACTGTTATATTCCTTTGATAATATGAAATGTGACAACTACAAGTACAGTTTAAGGAATAATTCAACAATACCTAAAGTAAACCAATAAAATGAACACTGAAAACAAACCCCAAAACCCAAACCAAACCCTGTAGGTTTAAAAATGAAACCACCTCCAAACTCACTTGGTACCTAAGTTTTTCAAAGTAAAAGTTCCCTATGTTCTTGCCTCTAGGCATTTGGTGGCTTATCTCCTCCCTAAACCGCAGTTCCACTAACCAGAACGAGATTGGGCCAGTGGCGTCTTCCTTATAGCTTTTAGCCCTGCGGTTAGAGCACTTGCCTTGGATGTGGTTCAATTCCTCCCTCTGCCAGAGGATGGAGAGAGGATTGGAACAGAGGTCCCAGAGCTCACTAACCTGTGGGACATTCTGCTCTAGGGTTCCCTCAGTCTCTCCTCTTTTGATGCTGTTGCAGTCCAGTTAAATAATGAAAGAGAGATTGAACAGGCCCCTCAGGCTTGCAGTTCCCAGATGGGTGCCCTAAACACTGGACTATGGAGTCAGACTCCCACCTTTCACTGGCCTAATGATTAATTCACTATTTATCCACAGTGAAGCAGTCAAATAGGAGCTCAGAACATCAGAGTTTTCAGAACTACCCCTTGACACAAACTTTACCTTTTAAAAATCTCATTAAGGAGTAGCTGCTGTATGTAATGAGTTACAGATATCAAAAATTAATTTAAAGTAGGTGTGAAAATTCCCCTGCTTTCAACAAAAATGGGGTATAGGATTGGCCATACTGCATCAGACCAGTAGTTCATCTAGCCCACTATCCTGTCTCTAACCGTGACCAGTACTTGTTGCTTCAGAGGAAGATGCAAGAAACACTGCAGTTATGGAAGAGTCAATCTAGAGGAAAAGTTTCTTCCTAAACCCCATTAATTAGTGGCTGGCTCATGGCTGGAAATATTGGGGAGGGAAGCAGGGAAAGTGGGTATATCCCTTTCAAAACGCCTTGTTCTTGTTTGTTTTTAATCCTTGCTGTTGTAATTCTGGGTGCTCTTGTCCAGATATCTTAAATATCCTATTTAACTCTTGGCCACATATCTTGTGGCAATGAGTACTACAGGCTAATTGTGCACTGTGTGGAATGGTATTCCTTCTTTATCCAGATAAGCTCATCACTTAATTAATGTTTGACTATGAGGAGTATAATCAATGCTATTCATTGCATGAATCATTACTAAAAGCAATTTAGAGTTCAGCCTGTTGTATTTTATTGCTCCATGAATCATCATTGTGATATGGACTTTGACATACAATTGTCTTTCCAAGCATAATTTGCATAACTTTTAGCAATCTATAACACACAATGAATGGATTACTGGTAGTACATCACTTTGTGATGCCAGCATTTAGAGAGATCATAAAGCTCAAGACCTCTAGAACTATTTTCCTCCCTTGCCTGATACAGGGCACCATGCTTTTTCTTACAAAGGAACAGTTCTGGCACAGAACATCTCCCCTTTCACTGCTGGATAAATCTGGTCAGGGAAAACACATTAGCAAACTGTACAGAAGCAAGACTTGCTAGAGTGATGCTCATATAGTATGTTAAGGAACAAATTAATTTCAAGTAGATTATGATTTCTAGGCTGTTTAGATCTATTGTAAGAAATTCTGCTTTTCCCCAGCCCATTTTGAAAACAATGTAGTTGATGGTGGGTAAAGTTTAAATAAACTGCAAAGATGCAATTCATAGTTCTTTCTAAAGTGATTTTGGTGCTTATGAAAAGTGTTGAACTAACAGCCGTGGAGAGAAATCTCTTCTGTATATTCACCAAACTGGTACCGCTCAGGCAGTGACAGTGCCATACCTGCTCCACCAATGTGCCATGATTGATTGGGACCATCTCAGTGTGGAGAGGATAGTCCAGTCTCCCTACTCATTCAGTTCTTAGTTCTCTGAAGTATTTTTGTGATTCAGTGGGAAACCAACTCATTTCCTATAGGCCACAAACTAGCCTGAAGAGTTTAGCAGCTTTCAGTCATGCCTGACGTTGGAATGGATCTGAATCTGTAATTTACAAGTCGAAAACTCTATAATCCATCACAACTCCTAAATCAGTTTGAGGCACATCAGTAATGTTTGCTGTCTTTCAGGTATCAGAGCAGAGGAGTGCATTCAGACGAATTTGCAGGATGTAGTGGATGTGATGTGCCAATGCAGGCCTATGTGTTTTGAATAAAATGTCGCATGTCAAACCTTACAAATGACCGTTTGCTTCTATTAAAGGCCTAAGGAGAAATGAGGGGAGGATGTGAAGATGTTCTTTTAAACAGAGAAGGCAGTCCTTAGTTATTGGATTACACTTCAGTAAGTGGACAGCATGCAGTTTAGACACATCTGCAATAGGAGCAAAATTTTTTCCACAAAAGCCACTGTAGGAAGGATTATTTTAAAGATATGGGTTTTTAATTTTGCATGGAAATATGTACTTATCTAAACTCTTGCCCATGTGGGGCCAAGTCCTGACAGAAGCAAGAAGCCCCCAACCTTTAGTAAGAGTTTTACATGCAGTGGGACTACAGTGTTGAACCCTTGGTATCATTTTCATTTTTGAAATGTGCATACTTGTGAGGAATGTGAGGGGAAGTGAGACAAATCCATCAGCAAAAAAAATCCACCCAACTTCCTTGGGGCACTGACTGTCAACATCATCATTGATGGGAACATGTCTGGATCTTTTGCTGAAGAGTCATGCTGCCTGTAGACCCACCCCACAAAAAGAAAATTGCCGAGAACAATTTTTTCTCTGATATATAAACTTTTTTCTACTGACAAATAAAACAAACATTGAGGCCCGTGAAGCCAGATTACAAATGTGAAAATACTAATGATACAGTTGCTTTCAAAACAATTGTGACTTCATTAAATCTCACAAAATTTACAGAGGGAACAAACTTGTTAAACCACCAAGTCAATTCCCCCCTCCTCCTATCCCCCCCCCCCAGTACAAAATGTAAATTCCCAATAGAGGTAATAATAAATGTGTGTGCACATTCATTTTATAAAGAATTTCTCCACCATAGAAAACCCTGTAAATTCAGATTGTATGTGACAGATCTTTGGATACTGCAATGATGAGTGGAGATATATGTCTGCATACCTGCATTCCATCCTCAAATGCACCCTTGCAACTCTCATAAGGGAATTTGTAGGGAGCTTCCAAGAGCAGAATTTCCCCCAGTGTCTGGAAATTGAAACTAGAGAAAAGAAAAATTTTCCCTCCTCTACATATCTTGCAATTTTTAAAAATTTGTATTATTGTTTATTGCAATGTAGTTTTTTTTTTAAAGTGTAAATGTACTGAGAGTTAGCGGTGCAGCACGATCTAATACACACGTCCAGTGCCAGTTAAGGGCTTGATCCTGCTCCTGTTGAAGACAATGGCAAAACTCCCATTGCCTCCAACAGCAGCAGGCTCAAGAACTAAAATCGCCCCAGGACTTTCCCCTCCAAGCTCCATCACTCCGCAGACAGGGCTGCATGGATCTTTCACTGGAAGGAGGCACCGCCTCATCCGAGCAAAAACAAAGTTACGCTACTGGGGGGCGAGCAGCAGGTGAGTGCCTAGTCCCCACGCAAACGCGGGCAAGAAAAGGCCGCTCGCGCCCCGCGGCGATGGCAGCGAAAAGATGCTCCCGGCGCATCCGCAGGCAGAGCCGAGGCTCAGCTGCTCCAGCAGCTCCTCGCTTGCGCAAAGCAGCTGGAGGCTGGACCCAAGTGCGCTGCGCTGCGCTAGTGCGGCTGGCATCCACGCCCCGGTGCGAGCCAGGCGAAGGGGAAATCCGCTGCCTCGTTAACGGGGGCCCAACGCGCTACCCCCAGCGACGGTAGCGAACCTCCCCCCCGCTCCCACCGGAGTTGGTCATTTGCCCGCCGCCCTTTGCGCCCCCATCGGCTCATCCCCACTGACCCTCACACACACGCTCCGCTGCTGCTGCTGCTGCCGCCCCCTTTGCCCCCTGCCGCCCCGGGGAAAGCGCTAATGGCCAGCAGCGTCATTCAGCTCCGGGCTCTCACCTCTCCGGTGGGACCCCGCCCGGAACAGCAGCGGCGAGCGGCGCTAAATCAGCCTCTCCCGCGCCCTCGGCTCCCGGCTCCCTGCAGGCTGTGCGCGGCGGCGATCTCCCCGCTCTGGCGGCAGCAGCTGCTGACTGAGCCTTTTCGTGCGGAGCTGCCGCGTGACGGGATTTTCCCCGTCGGGGGGGGGGAGGAGGAGGAGCAGCTGCACCGTGGGACTTGTAGTTCCCCGCGCGAGGGTGGAGGCGGCGGCGGCGGGCTGTGCAGGGCTTCGAACCGACCCCCCGCCCCGCCCGGCTGCTTCTAGCTGGTCCCTGCGGGCGGTGTAAGGTAAGCGCGCAGCGTCGCGACCAGCCCTTCCAACAGGTGAAGAAGGGCCGCCAGCCACTTGAAAAGCGGCCTGGCCGCTCTGAGCAATGGCCGCGGCTCGCGAGCCCGAAGGGGGCATGGCAAAAACACATTTCCCCTCTGATTTGGGTCCTCTGGGCATTGGACACTGCGGGGGGGGGGAAGGGGGTGCCTGAGTCTGCGGTGTCTCCTGCAAACGCAGATCCTCGGTCAGTTGTTTCCTTTGCTGGTGGTGCGGGGCCTCCCAAGCAGCCCCAAGGCGGAGAAACGCCTTAATGAAAACGACCCGCAATTGTCTGGGGGAGATTCAGGGCGGGTGTAGTGCCTGAAACGACATTGAATTCTTCATCTAAGTCTCAACCTGGCAATGGCCCTGTAATCATCCTGTTAATTAAAAGTGATCCATCTTGTAGAGGGTGTCCGTGCTTGACAGCTATTCATTAATTAAAGTCAAAGAAGGAAGTGTGGAGGGAACTAGAACAATAATGTGCAAGTATTTCTGGTCGGCACTTTGTCGCTCTCTGGGTTTTTGTACAGGATCCATGAGGGACAGAGTTTATCTCTGTGGATCGCCACAAGTCGTTTGTGTTCTGTTAGTGGAAGGAAAGAGTTCTCTTAATACTACCACGATTAGATTTCCCTTCCACTGATTTATAGTGAGCAACATCTTGCTCACTTGACTCTCACATAGCCCTCACTGAAGTCATTGGAGATCACGGGGAGTTTTATGTAGGCAACTTGCAGTAGTCCATTCTAAATACACATTTTTAGTTACAAAAAAAGTTCTATTTCTAGGCGTCAAAACAGGCTGAGTCAAATGGTAGGTTGATTGCTTTTGAACAGCATTCTGAATGTAAGCCACTGAAAGACACTGCATTTGTTCTCAAGTGTACTCCTCTCCCCTGCCCCCATTAACCACCCTTCCCCACTAGACTTTATTTAGAAACAACCAAAGTATCTGCTTATAATGTAGTATGCAGAATAAATGTCTAGTGTTAATGAGTGATCCATTTATGTTTTAAAATAGGAAGTAAATTAAAAAGAGGGCAGGTTAGATCAAATGAACTGCCCAACTAAATTAACCAAAGACCCTTATGTTTGGCAATGCAATGTGAGACAGGATGCCATTGTCACAGGTAACTACTCCAGAGGGCTGTTCACTGGGGAGAAGGAGGAATCTTTGTTACTGAAACATTATGGTTAAGATCATAAATCCATAAAAGTTAGTAAATCCTAAAATTATATATCCACAACAATCATTGCATGCCCTCTTTCATAGAGGAAGCATTTTGTATTATTCATTATTGTGATAGCTTTGATTTTTGTAATAAACATCACGTTTTGTTTGACTGAATAACAGTTATTGTAACAAATGTCTGAATTCCTTGACATCTGTGGGTTCAGAATCTAAGCCTCTTGTTGCACTAATAGTTTTTTTAATAGTCTTTAAGATCCTTTTGCGGGGTGGGGGGAAAGATTGGAAGAAAGGACATTTATAAGGGTGGAGCTGGAAATGTGCACATGCATTTGTGCACATGTCTGAGTGTAGGCACATAAGGAATGTGGGATTAGGTCCTCTGTAGAGCTTGTCAGTGATCCTATATTCATTTTATAGTGTTTATATAGTCTTCAATCAGTATTTCTCACACTTAGTAAAGCACACAAGCTACTATGGACTACATCCATACCAAGTTTCCAGTTTAAAACAAAATTAATTTTGAGATCTCCAATCACGAAGGAATTACTGAATGATGTCTTTAAAAATGTGGAAATCACATTTTAAAATCCTTGGATAATTAAAAAACAGATGAACACAATTGTATTAAACTTTATAGTGGGTGGATGGAACAACAATCTAGTTCAGGACTGGAAGTGGGTGTGCAGAAATTAATTTCAAATGGCAATTTTTCTAAAACACTGTAAGCATCTCTAAATGAAATGTCTCTTCATTCATAACAACACTAGCAAACGGTTCTGCTGAAACCCTGGTAACATCCAGAGTTTAGTTCAGAACCTGAAATATGTATAGTGCCGTATCCAGTTTTCTTTATATGTATTTGTAGGATTGTCTCCAAGTTCTCCCTCAAGGACTGGATTTGTCTATAACTCATGGGGGTGGAAGGATTTCTACATTAAATTTGTTGTTTTGCCATAAGGCGACCACTTTGGTTGTCTGCTCAGGGCACTGACTTTTTCAGTTGTGACTTTCTTTAATAGCTTGTCTCAAAGACAGACAAAATTAGGCTTTGGAAGCAATGCTCCCTGCTGGTAATGTAATACATAAAGTAGATGTATTTACATTAGTACATATTAGAAAAATAGAAACTAATATGTGATAAATAAAATATATAAATGTTACCCTAATCTGATCAAAACACAGAAGAGGGAAACTCTCTTCAGTTCTTAGCTTACAAATAGATATTTGTGTTCTTAGTTACGTGTAGCTTTCAGCAATCACACTATGCTCAGACCTTCACATGAGGTTTCCTCCAATATGCTTTTGCTTCATCGAGGCGCCATACAGGATACTTTGGTCTCCTTTAAAATTCAATCTATGAGCCAAAGAGTAAGCCCAACTTTCTCGTGCTCAGGTCATCTTCAACTGAGCTCCTAACAGTATATCCCATTCACTATATGCCCAGTATTGAATCTCTACAGTCAAAAGTATTCAGAACTGGACTTTTGGAGGCACTTTGGTGACGCTTGGATGTTACTTCTCTAATGTCTTGGCTGCAGAGAAATGCTCCATCATAAAATGATTACTAGATTATGTCAAGGAAACCATATGTGTATTGTAATTCTCCTATACAGAATGATCCCCTTCATGGTGTTTATATTTTAAAGATTTTTCTTGTTAGGGAAACATGGTTTGTTGTTTTAAAAAATATTTTAAGAAACAAATGCTGAGTGTGATCAAATTTTACTGACTATTAGAGAAGAAAAATCCTTTCTTGGCTGGTAACCCAAGTTCAGTTTAAAAGAAATTTTAGTGGAAGTCCTGACACAAACTTATTGCACAATAATAAAAGTTTGTAGTTACATAAGATCTTTCATCCAATGGTTTCCAAGTTCCTTACAAAGACGAGTAAGTATTAATTACAGATAGAATAGCTGAGGCACAGGGAAGTAAGTTACTTTCACACGGTCACACAGTGAGTGCGAGTGGCAGTCAGGAATACATTCCAGGTCTTCTAAATCCCAGCCTTAGCTACTAGACAGCATCTCCTATTCTATGTATGTGATAATATGATATATGTGCCAAATCTTGTAATCTATACTTTTCCAATATACCCATCAAAATCAATGGGTTTTATGCCTGAGTAAATTTTTCAGGATTTGACTTCATGTGCATAAATGCTACAATATTATAAAATATATACTCTGTTTAACATAAACAGGTGTTTACCTATACAGTATATCACATCCATTTGTATACACAAGTGCTTCATTGCTTTAGGTACATCTGGCTAGATATGTTGCTTGTGCTCTTTTAAAATTATTCTTATGTGATGTAACTATTTGCTGTCTAGAGTTGGGGTTTTTTAAAGAGAGAGAGAGAGAGAATTTTAGATGTTGGTGCTATTGCTTTTAGTGCAATAATCTTGAAAAGGGTACACTGGAAATAAAGTGAGAGGTGATTTCCCTTCAGTCATACATTTCCCAGAATGCCTTTTAGTGCAATAGTCTTCTTCCGTGTTCTTGTTACAAAAAGTATCTTGTTACAAACTGACTGAGGCTTCTGCTGCTGCAGTTGGAAAACCCACAATTATGCAACTTTTAGCTGCATTGTTTGCCTTGTTTCTTGCCTGCCCCCTCTTTTCTCGAAACTGAACTTACAGGAACTCTATGATGTTTGCTAATAATAAAGAAAGATTGTCTTCCTGAATCAGATTACATGATTTGTCTATAAAGTCAGGTGAGTATCAGTCTGGTAATCTATCTTATCTTCCCAGCATTCCTCTGTTTATTATTTGATAAGCACTTGGGTGTAGGTGGATTTTTGCAGGAAAGTGTAGTTAGAGAATCTTTATAGACTAGGTTGTGGTTTTTAAAACATTAATATAGCTACACACGATTCCCCATTCCTTAGACAATGGCAACGGGGTTCTCCTCTTCTCAATAGCAGTTTTACACTGTGGAACTCCGTTGCCTTCAGTTAAGTTACTCCTGATTTACACTGATGTAAGTGAGGGGAGAGTCAGGCCCAAGGTGTTCATGGTTTTGGGATAATGTCATTGGCATTTACTGCAATAATACAGTGGCTTGGATTATCAGAGTGCATTTCTTTCCCACATTAACTTTGTTATTGGATCTCTGTAGCTTCAGTCTTTCCTTAGCTGAAAAGTGGGACTGCAAATAAATGCTGAATGTCAAAATTTTAGAAAGCTAGACAGTGTAGCCTAGTGGATAAGGTACTGGACTGGAAGTTAGATGATCTGACTTCTGTGACCAGCTTGGCCACTGACCAGCTGTGGACAAGTCACTTCACCTTCTGTGCATGTTTCCTCACACTCCTCCTGTCTGCCTTGTCTATACAGACTAAGGTATTGGGGCAGGGACTCTTCTCTCTTACTTTGTTTGAACAGGGCCTCACACGGTGGGCCCCTGATTTAAGTTGGGACCTTAAGGTGCTGCTGATACAACATATCCTAATAGTAGGAACTCTGAAGGGAACCACACATTCAAGATTTGTTTTATACTGGATATGGGTGAAAAGAGGAGCACATTAGACCAGAAGAGGCATTTTGAGCAAAGAACCAATGACAAAGACAGAATTGATTTTATTCAGACTGGTCATTACAGAATGAGAGAAGACATTAATTTGTTAATTACCTTGAACTGTCATTAACATAGTGGGACCTGGCATAGACTTTCTGAGATTCCAGCCAGTAATTTTGGGTCCCTAGAGAACACATTATTGAACCAGAACTATTTTGTCAAGGAATTTAGCAGTTTAGGATGCTCTAGGAGTTCAGGCCTGCACCTATTGAAGTCATTTGCAAATCTTTGAAGTCAATGGCAAAATTGCAGAAAAGGCCCTCATTAGGGAGAATTTCTGGGACGTGCCTGATCATTTGCTATGAGGACGGTATTGCTAATGTCACTGGACAAAGTAATTTGTCCTCTGTTTGCTAACTTTTATTGCATTTAATTATATGAAATCTGAATAAATATCTGCACAAGTATGTATTTCTTTGGGGCAGTGGTTCTTTCATTATTTAGGCATAGCCAGTTGATCAAAAACTGGTATTAAGTGACTGTTCAGCCTTGTTTATTCAGATCAATGAAACATATTTCTCTTTGCCACAAAGCTTCCAAGTATGTTGGAGGATAGACACTATTTCATAAGCAGAGCTGTTCTACACTCTCAACTTGTTTAGATCCGAAAATGTGTTTTCCTTTATGGAAGATAAATCCAGAGTAGAGCTATATAGTTATAATCAAGGCTACATGCAGGGTTTAGGAAAGGACTAGAGCAATGAAAACCATCACCTTCTTGCAGCAGCAAGAGGGTCTAGCGTGGGAGAGGATAACCAAGAATGAAAGCTGCTTTTCCCTTCCAGCAGTCAAATCAGGCAGGAAGGGAGGCTCATATTTATCCGATTCCTGTGGGCTTGCCTAAAGGTGCAGTAGTGCACCCTAGAAAGGTGTGAATTCTTAAGTGCACCAACATATTGTGCCAGGGGTGGCCAAACCGCGGCTCACAAGCATGCAGCTCTTTTGCAGTTAAAATACAACTCACGGAGACCCCCAAGTCCCCCAGAGCTCAGGGCTTCTGCCTTGTGGCAGGGTGGTGGGGGTAGGGGCTTCTGCCCAGCAGGAAGGGGGATCTTGGGGCTTCAGCCCCAAGTCCTGGCAGGCATGCCCTGAGGAGCTGAAGCTCCAAACCCCGACAGCACGCCCAACGGGCTGAAGTCCTGAGCCGCCCCTTCCTGCATGGCATTAGCCCCACCACCGCGCCACAGGGCTGAGCCCCGAGCCCAGGCAGGTGCGCCCCGGCTCTTGAACTTCTGAAGATTGTCGTACACAGCAAGTTTGGCCATCCTTGTGTTGTGCACTAACTGGCTCACGTAGACCCTGCAACATGCACTCGGGGTTTTTTAGTGTACCACACCGGGTGCACAAGCCCTGTAGGCCACTAAAGATGGAACCCCTGAGCATGGCATCCCTGCATCTTCCCAGTCATGTCCACACACAAATGTTATCTCTTGTGGCTAAACAAGACAAGCTCCCTTAAGTTTTTCCTCATGATGCTATTCTCAAATCCCTTACTCAGTTTGGTTGCCTTTCTTTGAACACTTTCGGTGTCCACGATATCGTTTTTAAAGTGAGGGCCCCGATACTGATGATATGGTTTTGCTAAATAGATAGAAAAATTACTAGGGTAAGTAATGTCTGGTCCCATCATTATTTCAAAAGAGCAACTTCCCTTCTCAGACATAAGTATTTTGCAACACTTACTTACAATAATAATTGCAAGTAGGCATGTCTAGAGGCTTCTCCACATAGAAAATAAGGGTTGGATTCATAATGGTGACTTGGGTGCCCGACTGCCAGTTGGTGACTTGGGTGCCCGACTGCCAGTTGGGCACCATAGTCTCAAAATCTCCATGCAGCTGCTGCATAGCTCTCTAGGTGCCTAACCTGCCTAGATGCCACAGTTTCACTGGTAAAGTCCCCTGGATGCCTACATTTCTGCTGTCAGGTAAGCACACAGCCACCTCAGTCCTGATGCCACTAAGCCACTGAAGACTAAATAATCTCCAGTTCTCCTTCAGATTTCATTTAGTTCAAGTGGTGGGTCCAAAACTCAGACACTTTCAAAATGGCTACTATATTCCCACAAGAGAATCCTGGCTGCACCAGCCACAGTGTTTGTACGGTGAACTGAGAGCATCTGAACTAGAGGTGATGCACAACCACTGAAGTGTAATTAGTGTATCTAAGTAAACAAGAGTTAGGATTTAGGTGGTTCAACCATTTTGAGCAAGGACCAAGTTTTCTTCCTTGTTCTCATAATTGATATCGTTTGGAGTGATTTAATCAACTGGATTAGCTTTGAGACATAGGAAACTATTGTCTTAGCAGAGCATTAGTAACAGTGCTTATTCTTCAGCCACACTGATAAATGAGACTCCGACTAAGTAGAAGCGGGTAAGAGCTGGTTAGGGTTGGTGTCTCACCCATAAGTGGGATGCTCCTGACTTTTCAGTATTTATATTCTCAACCTTAACTTTGTATTAAGAAGGATTTTTGGCTTAAGGGGGTGGGGAGGCTGGGACTGTCTCATTGGTCCTTCATTATAATTAGATTTGGTAGAGTTTCTCATGGGAAATTCCAGCTTTTCTGGGAAACATTTACTGATGGAGGAGATTTCTAAAGATATACGTCATCTTTTTTTTTTTTTTAATTGCTGTCTTCAGTTGAGGCAGTTTAAATATTCCCCTGAAATAACTTAGCTGCTGTTGTCAAAGGAAACAATAAAGGACCGTGTAATTACTCTTTTCATATTACGTCTCTATTGGCTTCCGTCTCCTTCTATATCCCATTGTTTATCAGGCAGACACTGTTACTTTCTTTTTCTGTAACACCTTGTGAAACTCAAGGAAAGATTTGTTTAGCCAATTATTAGACAACACAATTTTACTTGATTACTTTTAAGTGTCTCTGGCTTTAGCTGTCACTGCTTTCCTTGTGTAGTCCCTGTATTCATTTAAATTGTTTTTAGGAATAAAAGTTTTGCCATACCAGATCAGACTAGTGATCTGGTACAGTATCCTGACGATGGCCAGTTCCTGATGCTTCATAAGAAGGTTCAAAAACTCCCACAGTGGAGTAATCCTAGAGGAAGTTTCTTCATAACCCCTATCAGTTCCAGGGTTACTTATTCCCTGAAGTGTTATAAATGTTTTATTCTATTCAACAAAATGGTCAATGAAAGGCTGGATGGTTCAGTGCTTAGGGCATTAGAGACCCAGGTTCAAGTCATTGTTTGTCACAGACTTCCATGTAACCTTGGGCAGGTCAGGCAGGGTTTGTATGTACTTGAAATGCTGGAGCTGCACTGTAGCACTTCAGTGTAGACACGACCTATGCTGACGGGAAGGCTTCTGTCAGCATAGGTAATCCACCTCCCTAAGAGGCGGTAGCTAGGTTGATGGGAGAATTCTCCTGTTGACCTAGCATTGTCTACACTAGGCATTAGGTTGGATTTTTCACGCCCCTGAGCAATGTAGTTATACCAACCTAATTTCCTAATGTAGACCAGGCCACAGTCTCTTGTTTCTCAGTTCCCATTTGTAAAACGGGGATAATTGCATTGGCCTACCTCACGGGGTGTTGCGAGGATACGAATTTATACATGACTGTGGGGTGCCTAGATGCTAGGGTAATGTAGGCCCTATAAGCACCTAGCTAGATTGATGTTCTCATCATGCATGTAAATGTCCAGTTATTTTTGTAATTCTTTTTCATTCTTGTGGAGCAAGGCAGGTGCCTAACTGTGTGGCTCTGAGAGTCTTGAACCTGCATGACCTTCCAAGTCATTGTATATGAAGCCCAGGTGCCTAACTCAATTTTTTTAATCAAAATATTGTTCCTGTGATTTTTTTCTACGTGCTTGAAAGTTAAGCTTTGAGTTGCTCAGCGTTGCAATGCCTAAGTCTCTTGGGGACCACCTTTAGTATTTCACAGCCAAATATTATTATTTACTACAGTTAAGGACCTAAATTAGCTCATCTTGCTCATGTATGTGGTACCTATTTGATTCAGGGGAACTACTCCCATGAGAAAGGTAAACAAGGTTTGGCCTTTAGAAATGCACACTATGCAGGCAAGAATTTTTAGCGGTTTTTCTTTCTAGACGAAGTTTATGATAATTATTTAATGCATCTTTTTTGCCCAGGAAGTTCTCCAGCATAAACTCTTTTGAACCTCACAGAAGATAGGTACGTTTTTAAATACTCCTGAAATCAGTTTACTTTCTTGCACAATAATGTGTAAATGCAGTAAATTTGCTTTGTCTCTGATGGAAAAAGAAATCATAGATGATATTAAATTATTTTAGAAGAGCATTTAGACATAGTGTTTTGTTTCTAAGCCTGTTTGATAAATAAAGAAATAGAATTAGACAACACTTAAATCTGATTATGTACATTTAACATACTGCCCACCCAGGGTTCAGGAGAAGAATCTATCACTTTGGGTAGGTTATTCCATACTTTTTCCACTTTGGGTAGGTTATTTTTGACTCTTTCTTTGGAGCAGCCAGTTCTGGCCATTGTCAGAAACAAGATACTAAACTAGATGAGCCACTAATCCGAGCCAGTAGGGCAATTCCTATATTCCTCAACTATTTAAATAAATGAACATTTGGGGTGAAATCCTGGCCCCATTGAAGCCAGCAGCAAAACTTCTATTGACATCAGTGGAGCCAGAATTTCACACTGTGTCTCCTTCCTTTGTTTGATTCCCAAGGGACTAACTTTCAAACCTGGCTATCTAAACTGCAAATACAGAATTTACAGACACAGCTGCTATGTAGACAGAGTGGGTGTTTCCCTGAACAGATGAGTCACTGTGTATATAAGTGTTCATTTTGCAGGCACTATTTGAATGTGTCAGCTTTCTGACTACTATTAAAATAGGTATTTATTTGTAGGTGGTTTGACCATTTGAGTACTATCTTAGAATAATTGACTGTCGTGAAACCTTTTACTCAAAATCAACCTTGTAAAATTCCCACACCTGATTTTAGTGCAGTGTAAAAAGGGTAAATGTAGACAGATGCTATTATTCCGCAAATCTGAACTCTCACCACAAGGGGACAGAAATGAAACATTAAAGAGCTTAATATGGGCATTAAATATATAAAATAAAGACTGTCTAGACTTCTGGAGAAAACCTATGAAAAATCTGATCAGTATGTGAGCTTTTTTTCCCCCATGGGTTGGCTTCACTAACATATTTCAGAGGCCAAGTATTCCTGCAATCTTCCCTTTCACTTCCTCCCGACACTCAAACATGCATGTCCTACATTATTCCTTTTTTATGCAGAGCTTCTGCGAGTCAGAGACTGAGAACACTTTCAATCTTTCTCCCCAAATTGGATGGATTTTCTGTGCCATTAATTAAATGACCATAGAGAGTGGAATACAGAATCATAACTGCAAAACTACTATAGCACAAGGGCTGGACTTGATGACTTCTTAAGGTCCTATCCATCCCTACGCTTCTATTATTCTATGATTCTATAATTATTAGAGATAGACTAAGCCTATAATTCACATTGCCCTCCCCTGCTAAGAGTATCTTTGTGTATTGTAGTATTGCATCCTTTTCTTTAATAAGGGATCACTATTATCTATTTGGGAACCTTAAAGCTGAAATTATTCAGTAATTCTCATTGCAATGAGTTCCAAAAGAAGCCAGTGGAGATGGGGTGAGAACAATGATGAGATAAAGAGTAACTGGGAGCTTTGGAACCGTAGTAGCCAGACTAGTGAATCTATATACTTGTGGATATATGATACCAAGGAATCCTAAGACAGCCTATATCTGCGAATATAATGTACTATGAATTGAATTTAAAATGTTCTTATCTTGTTACAAAAGAAGATACCCCCCCAAAAAATTTCTCACTTTCTACTACTTGATCTAATTCCAGTTTGCACTGCTTCTGATATAGGAACTCATCTGAAAACAAACTCTATGCAACTTTACTGTTTCCAGATGTGTTTCTACTTTAATTGCTTGGATATGTGCAGGTAGCCCATTTCAGGCTGGTTAAGATATTACAGCCAGTAGGTGGCAATGTTGGATTATGTTACCAGAGTTATAGACTCAAGCCTTTGTTTTTTGTTCTTTTAGAAGACTTTCAGTGCTTGTTAGGGTCTTGTGAATACTTGATCCTGAAAACATTTACACACATGAGTAACTTCATGCACACGAGTAGCCCTATTGAGTTCAATGAGACTACTCGTGTGTGTTTGCAGGATCAGGGTCTAAAGTGCTGGACAGCCTTGGAGACTGAAGGTGTGATTTCCAAAGGCATATAGTGGAGTTAGTTGCCTTTGTGTCCTTAACAATCTCCTCCAAACTCCTCTGTGTATCCAAAGGATAGAAACAGCAGCAAGGGCAGATGTTATGCATGCTTTCCCTAGCATTACCCTGCCACTGTGCCTCAAACCTGATAGTGGGGTAGCTATAATTTTTGTAGTGAATGAGTTAGAGTTTTGGCATTACAAGAAGCTGTAAGCCTCCCTTTTGAAATACTTTAAGTGAATGTATCTAAGGGTGATGATAGTGGATTGGAGATTGCTTAGAGCTCACTGGGGAAGGCAGCAAAGACCTAATAACAATTTACAGCCAGACACTAACACTGCATATTTATTTATTTATTTTACAGCATTCAAAGTGTGCTAGTAAGATTTGATCCCAGCCCCAAAGAGTTTATGATGCAGATATCAGACAACACACAGCTGATTCTAAATGGAAGAGGAGAGGGAAGGGGAGGAAGGAAGAAGAAATGCATAGGAAGGAGATGAATTTGCTGAAAGTTTTGAATCCCAGTTCTAGGTAGAGAGAATCTTCAGAACAGCTCTAAAACCTGAAGTAATTGGGAGGCATTTCAATGCAAAAACAAAATGTGACTCTTTCCTTACCTCCCCCTTCCTCCTGCCTTTACTCTGGGGGATAGGATTCTTCTCTCTCACTTCTACTGTGCATAGTGCCTGAATCAGTGACTGACAAGGAAAGCTGTTTCTGGCAAGATGGGTTTTCTCCATCTCTCTCTTGCTCCTCCTGTCCTCTTGTTTTCTTCCTATTTCTCTCTCTCTGGTGTGATGCCTCCAATCCTGCTCTAGGCCTGTCTTATTTCTCTTCTCTCTTTCCCTCCCTGACTTCTATCTCCTTTATTTCCCTCTTGAGTCTTCCCCTTTTCTCCTCTTACTTGCCCTGTCTCCCTCACCTGCCATTCTCTGCTTCCTCTCGCTGTCCCTCCCCATTTCTTCTACCCCGTCACCCCATCCCTCCTCCCTCACTGTTCTCTTCCTTTTCTCCTCTTCCTCCAGCTCATCTCACCGCTCTTCCTTCTCACTTTTCTGCTCTTCCTTCCTCATTCTCCTCTGTCCTTCCTCCCGAAAAAGAACAAAGCTTTAGGGTGCCTTGCATGACAAGTTCAATCACACAGGCCTGGGGCAGCAAGACATTTGCAGGGAGGCCGTGAGCTAGATAGAGCAGATATCTGTTAGGTTTCATGGGGCCCCAAGAGCTGACCCTGCTACCATAGACTTGGACGCTGTAGTGAACATTTCCCCAAAGCTTTGAGCCCTCCCCTGATTGGCTACATTGTGGCAGCCACTGGGGCATTCTGCTTCCTACTTTGACAGACAGAGAGGGAAGCCAACTGCTATTCAGAGAACGACTGCAGTCAGCATCAAGAAGGGATCTAGAGTGAGGCTCTGCTGCAGAAAAAGGGCCATGGCCTCACTGGGTCTGGAGGCTACCTCTAGGTGAAAGAGAATAGTTCAGTTCCTTAATCTTTAGTCTCTCTGCTGCTACTGCCAGTAAGTCCCAATGGTGAGGGTATTCTTTAAAATAATAAATGTTAAATACATTATACATCACACATTTGTCTAAAACACTTTTGCCTCTTGCTTTCCACCTAGTCAGAAGCTGGAGAGTCACACGATTCATTATTGTTGGCTCAGCTGAGATCTACAAATGCACAAAAGCCTCCGAAAGCAGAGCAGCCTACAACGGGTGCCATTACATACTCAGTGTTTGCTTCATGAGATATGTGTTGTGACCTTCGTGTGGAATTGAATAGAGAATAATGTAACCCTTCTGTGGAGTTTTAAAACAACTGAGATTATGGAGACACTAGTTGCAGCCCCATCATAAATGATGAGCTGAGTTTTGCGCTTAAAGCAAAGGTTCAGGTTAAGTGTGAAGAGTGGTATTGACAGCCTCGGGTGTTCAAAATCATGAGTTAGGCCCCACAAAATTAGGAGGCTGGCTTTAAAATGATGACATTTTAAAGAACTAATCAATTTAAAGGATTTTTTTAATTGCCTTTTGATTTGAGCCTTTATGGTTCACATTTTCAGGCTTTTCTCAACAACCATGAGGATTAGTAATTTAATTTTTCTTTTAAAATGAAAGCTAAGATTCTCACATAATCACTCAACTGCAGGAGCTGGAGCTCTAAAATAAATCCCAAATATCATGTGTCTTGTGTTAAAATCATGAGAATTAGCAACACTGGATACATTGTGTCCTCTCCAAAATTACAGCCTTAGCTCTTTGGGCACAGAATGAATTTTCTAAGAATTTACAAGTAACTTGGTTAATTAATGTCTGAGTTACTATTAATTTTAAACGGGTCCTTTAAGAAATGTAGTACCTTGTGTTAATTGTTTTTTGTGGTGGTTGTCGTCCCAAATGATCTCAGTTCAGGCATTGCCTATCTGCACCAAAATTAGCAGAGAGGTGGCTCCTGAGTAAATTTAGTACAATGGGTAGGGGGTTGGTTTTTTTAAAATAAATGTTTAGAATGAATAGTCCTCTTATAATATTCTTTCATAAGGAAAGAAATCCGAGAAACCGTGTTCTTCAGAGAAATGGCCCTCTTTCAAAATAGCTGCCATCACTCAATATTCTCAAAGGAACTGAGGCCACAGATTGCCCTTAGCAAAGATGAAGTCAGAGAATTATCAAAGGTTTACCACCTGCTGCAGTTGCTGGAGTAGCCTGGTTCCTGCTACACCTACCTTGTGGTGGAAGGACCATTGGCACTGTTTATGTTAGCACCCCTATCCTTATTGGCATGCTAATAATTTAACTTAGAATGATCAAAGCTCAATTGGAATTAAATCTTGAAAAATCATAGTCTAAATAGCACGGACACTTGGATAAGCAACTGAGAGTCCTGTGTGTGAATACAGGATATTTTACAGTCATGCCAGGGGAACAAATATTTGTTAGCACAATAAATTACTCTAGCCTAGGTGACATCTGAGAATCTGCAGGCTCAGGATAACTCAGGAAAAAGTGCTGCTTCTCCTGACAAATCATCCTGTCCTTCTTCCCTTTCTCCAGTGGATCCCGGTTTTTGTTGAAACATTGTAGAATCAATTCCTGGTAATGTAACGTTGTAATATGATTATGTTATGATTAATTTACAGACGTGCAGAACCAGAAAGAAACAGATATGAGAGTGCAGCAGGGGCATTATGTGCTGCTACTGGGAAAAAGGGCCAAGGAGGCACTTTTGTGTGGCTGTGGCTAATTAGTGTGTCATTGACTGACTCTGGATGAAGCCTCATGCAGCCCTTAGAATAGGAGAGGGTCACTCTGGTGCAGCATTTCGAGAGTAGCAAGGGGAAGTGAATGAAGGAAGAATAATAGGGAAGAGCCGAGATTTTTAAAATGTCATCACCTAAAATGAAGTCTAAATCATCAGATTGATCCATGTGAGAAATGCTCAGAACTTCCTTTTTTGCCTTTTTGCAATCAAGCACCAAGGCTGCTAGGGAATATATAGGATGAGGCGGTGGTGCATGTTTCTGAAGAGGAATTTCTAGTGAATTCAGTAGAGCTAGTAGATAGAAATCACTAACATTACTTATAAGGGCGGCACTATTGTGATTAGTAATTACACAGCTAATTCCTTGCTCTAGTTGTGCTCCTCACTCACTGCTAAAGAGAAAGGCAGTCCCTTGCATTTTTTCTGTGAAACATCAAAGTTGATCATTGAGCAATAAATGTTTAGTAGGATTAACATATGAGAGACAGTTTATATGGTCATCGTAATAGTTAATCAGAAAAGCAGATTTTGTTGGTGGTTGGTCCCAATGGAGCTATACTGATTTACATCAGGTGAGGATCTGACACCATGTTTTTAGGGAGATTTTGTATTGTCTGAGTAAATGTGTATTGATTTAAGTTATAGTTTTGTGGCGGTTTCCTCAAACTTAAGAAAACACAGAGCCAATATTTAATGTTTTCTCCTTGGTTGTGCTTGAATTCTAGTGACTTTCAAGTTACAGTATTTTGGGAATGTCAGAGACATTTTCATTCCTACAGGAGGAGGCAAATTAAAATAAATATTTTATAAAAAGGGCTTGTAACATGGTCGCTGACCTCTTCAATTGGGCCCAGCGCATCTGTTCGAGTCCAGGTGTGCCCTAGTCTGGTGTAAAGAGGAGGGCAGGGCTGCCCTGGTAGTTTATGAATGAGAGACAGCCCAAAGGCAGGAAAGAGTGCCTCAGGACCCAGAGTCCAGAACCCAGAGTCCAGAATAAGAATGAGAGAGTCCAGAATCCTCAGGGAGGGGATACCCAGAAGGAGAGTTCAGAACCTATTCTCTGGAAAGGGAAAGAGTCCAGAGTCCTGAATAGAGAGAGCTCAGAGGAAGAGCACAACTGGGCTAAGAGCTTCAGGATGAGGATGCTATCCCTGAAGGAGGGAGCGGTGAACGTGCCATGGGTGAGCAGTGATGCCAGATCAGGCTGCTGAAAGCAGAAGCAAGAAAGTCAGAGGACCAGACCAGAGAGCCATTGCCAGAGAAGGCTGAAGGCTGAGAACATCAAAGGAAGGTGGCTGCTAGCTCTCTGAGCCAAAGAACTGAAGCCAGAGAGGGCTGAAGGCTGGGGAATGATAAAGGGGTGAGCCTTCTGATGTCTCCATGCAAGAGCTGGGAAGGAAACAGAGCAGAGAGGCACCCCAGCTAGGGGGACTGGGGAGAGCCATAGTGAGGAGGCATACTGGGCAACTGGAGCACAGTGAGAGACACTGGAGCTGTACGTGATATGGATGGACTTTTGGAACTTAAAAGAGTGAATGTACTGTTCAGACTGTGCTGGGGAAATATGGATTATGGTTGTGGGACCTCTTGTAATAAATTAACCCCGCAAAGGACTATTTATTGCATGGAGTTACTGAGGACTCCAGAAGAAAGGGAAAACTGAGGCAGGTGCATCTGTCATGTCGTGGCCTGTCTCAAGAGGGTGGCTTGGGAAGGGGCCATTTTATCACATATTGTGAAGAATGCAGGCAGGAGATTGGCCCCTGGGAAAAGGGGACTCCAGAAGAGGGAAACTGAGGCACGGGACTATCTTCAGGGTCACACTCAGGCCACAAAGTGGGGCTTGGGAGGTGGTCGCCCTTTGATAGCTAAATCCTGTAAAGCAGGCTATGTTCTAGTTGTGCAAAAGCAATGATGAGGAGCTGTCTGTGGAAAACCAGGAACAAAGAATTCTGGGGATGTGAGTGACCATAAAGTCACACTGAAATACAGTCAGTTGAATCATATCACATTATATGTCTTTTACATTCATTCAGAGAGATTTATGTGAGTTATCACCTGCTCCAAGGACCTTCACTATTTATATGTGGTTTAGACTGTCTTCCCTTCAGAATGATACACTGTGAACATTTTGCACATTGATCTTGATAGCCTTTATACCACCTCAGACTACAGGTTTGTCAGATCTCATGAGCTAATCAGGATTGGATCTGGTCACCATGTGGATGGGAGATGCCCAAGAGAAGCCCATTAAGCTATAGGAGGTGGTATTGATAATTCAGTAGTTAGCATTCTTTTCCCTGAGTGGTTACAGAATGAATACTTCAGAATGTAAGAGGCTCTGGGCTATGAAGATTTCATCTTTCAAAGGAGACACAAAATTGAAGACCTGACTATAACAGAAACCACTAGAGTCGGTGGATTATGACTCATCATGTGACAGGGTATTAACCTTTGTAACCCTGCTGACCAGTTGTGATCATTAAAGACCCTATGGCACTCCTTGCAAGAACCAGAGTATTAGTCCTGGCGTCCTGGTCAGATTACGATTTAAGAAATTTGTTCTACCTCGCTAAATCCATCCTCTCTGCACTTTTAAATGGATTCAAATTCTTCTGCAGTTCCTGTTCTAAAGTATTGTGCAGTGCTGCTGTGTACAGCTGCCGCATTCCACCCCAAAGGTAGCTGCATTTCAGAAGAGATCATTGTGTATAGTTTGTCTAGAAGTGGGTTACTTTGAATATCATATTGGAGTCCTTATTAATGAAAGGTACTGGGTAAATGTAAGATATTATTTCTGTCACTTAAAAAAAAAAACCTGTTTGGCTACTCTGAAGCAAATTCATTATGTATAAAGCCTGATCCAATGGGGATTGCAGTCATTCACTGAAAGAAGAAATTTCACTGGCTTCAGTAGGCTTTGGGACAGGCCTATAAATACCATGATTTTCTTTCTAATTTGATTGTATTGTGCCTTGCGATGCTCACGTGATAAAGTACCTTATGCATTGTATTGTATGACAATGTGTATTCTAGTCCACTCTCACAAATTTTAAAGGGGCTAGGTGGTGTGCATTAGTCATCTGCCTATGTGAGATTCATTATTTTCTTTTCCTTAATGGACATCTGTGGCATAGCCAGCAGAAGAGTAGCAGGTTGGTACTGACCAGAAATGCTTTACCTGGGGTGACTGCTGTGTGGTGAAGCTTCCTTGGATGATGCAATACTGTCAGTTTCACTCAGCAGCCAGCAGGCATTGATCATAAAGCTCTCTGGTGAATCAGCAGGGCACCTTCTGGACTCTCTTTTCTCTTGTTTTCAGCTGCCACCCTGCAAATAAGAGAGTCAGACATGTGCATGCGCACACACAAGGCCTGATCTAAAACCCATTGCAGTAAATGGGAGTCTTTCCACTGATTTCAGTTGGCTCTGGATCAAGTCCACAGAAAGGGGTATAGGAAAAGAAAGAAAAAGAACGTGGACGAAGAAGAATGAATGGGAGTGAAATGGATGTAAAAAGGAGAGAGGGAAGAAGGGGGATGGAATAGAGAAAGGGAGAGAAGTGTGGTTCAAAAAAAATATTTCTGGTTTACAGTAGTATCCCACATCTCTTTCAGATTCAGATTATATTGGCCATCGCAATTTAGAATGGGACCATCAAAATTTGCTAAATTTTATGTAGTCCACAGAAAAAAACTTGCTATAAGGCAATCTCACCCAGAGGGCTAGTTCTCAGTTGATCTTTATAAATTGTTGTTCCAATAGCTATGCCTTGGAACAACAATAGCTATGCCTTCTGAAAAAATGCTTGCTGTTGAAAGACAAAGTCAACATTTTACTTTAATCTTGTGTGCTACAATTATAGATTGGCAGTTAGAAGTAGTGACGGCAGCCTAGCATCTCATGTGCAATGTGACCTTATTTGGGGGGAGGGAGGTTTGGTCTCCTTTATAAAAATTCTTCATGATGAAACCATTAGGATTGCACAACACAGAGAGCACCGGTTTTATGGGTTTGTGCAAAGTCTCACAAGGGAGCACTGTTCAATAGGCTTCAAAGCGATTCAGCCATGGCATAACTGCGGCTGTGGCCACATGTAATATAGCCTGTAGCTCTTTAAAGGGGATTAGCCTTAGATCGGGGAGAGCATTCATCACTGGATTTCATGTAAAGTAGAATATGCTAATGAAATGGAAATCTACAGCAAACATTGCATAATATCGTAAACCCTCAAAATTGAGCTTTGTGTCTTGATATCTCCACTGGAAGTTAGATTTCTTTCTCTTGTTACTGGGAGGAGAAGTAAAATATATGATGTTAAAACAACATCTCTTAATTTACTAAAGGTTCCTTTTGCTACCTTATTCGCTCTCCCCAAGTAAAATGACAGTAACAAAAATCTTAAGGTAACTTTATGTACAATATTAAATATTTTAATAAATGTACAGTGTTCCCAATAGAACTCCTTCCCCCCCCACACACACACATTTTAATCTATTTATTTGTATCTTATACATATTGCACATATAAGGTTTGATCCTGAATTCTTTGTGTTTCTATACCTCCCATTGGTTTTATTGGAAGATTTGGGTATGCAGGAAATTCAGGATCAGTTCTGCAGATGCAAAATATTTTTGACATATATATGTACTCTACAGCATCCTTATAAGTCATTTCCTCTCTTCTGCCTGTACATGAACTTCAGTGCAGTTTTGTAAAATGCTGTGGCTTTGAGTCAGCTCTCACATATTCCAGTTTTATACCAATGTAACTGCACTGACATCATCTGAGTTGTTCTGGATTTAGCTGGTGTTACTGACAATAAAATCGGGCACTATGTTTTTATTATACCTCTCTCTGCAGAGTATTTTATGAATATTTAGTTAAAAGAACCCCATAAAAAATAAAGCCCAAGATAATAAAAAATGACTAATGATTCGGGTTGTCCAACTGGAGATGCTTTAAAGAAATCTGATTTTTAGAAAATGCTGGGCACCTGCCCTCTAAAAATCAGTGCCTCTTGTGTTTCTCAAGTTGGGCACCCAAAAAGCACTATTTGCATTTGAAATTCTTGGCCTAATGGTTTTTTTTTTTTTTTAAGGGAACCTATTCCTATAGTAGAAAATTGTGTAGTAAGATACATATTTTAAATATGTCAAACATATTTTACTAATCTGATTTAATGCATATTATTTTTTAATTTATTTGTAAGTTCCCCACCATATATTTTATCAGGATGAGAAGCAAACAAAGGGATGGGAAACCTTGGAACCTTACACGTGCAAGTAGTCTGTATTTACATGAGTAATTCCCTTGAAATCAACTGGACTACCCACATGAGTAAGCATAGGCTCACGTGAGTTTGAGTTGATGAGGCCCACAGTTTTGATTATAGAGCCTATATTTTTTATATCTGTGCAACACATTTGGTCAAGTATTTGGTATAAATATATAGAGAGATGCATAATATCCCCCTCCGGGATCATTTGGTTTTTCACATTTACACATGAAGACCTGAAGTGCTCTATAGGCTTTATCTCAATTTGCTGGGGAATAAAAGTCCTAGGAAAGGCTTTGAGAAGAGGGTTCCTCTGGCTTGATTACCAAAGCGTGAGCTTTCATTAGTTACTAGCATTTCACTCCGTTCAGCTCAGTAGTTTAGGATTTTGTTTTTTGTTGGTTGGTTGATTTTTGGGAGGGGTTGTTTTATTTTTTATATTGCAATTTTGAAGGGTTTGTCTCTGTAGACACGGAGGGGTGGTGATACATATTCATGAAAGAAAAGTCTTTCCAGCCACTGTTATACAGTGACAAAGACTTAGCTGTTTCACACAGCAAGCTGACTGGAATTGTGTGTGGGGGGCTGCATGACCAGATTAGTGCAAACAGCAAGCTTATTCCTCAAGTCGTTAGGCCTCGCCTTCCTAACAATTTCCCCAATTGTCATTTGTGACAAGGCTGTCATTAGGTGATGGCTTCTTTTGGCCATTTTCAGATAAAGATAATTTCCTTAACTTCCATTTTATTTGACAACAAGTAGTTTGGACCAGAAAGGAAGTACTTCAGTAGTTTATGGATTAGGGGTATGTCACTTCAAAGGCATCTTTGATCTAAAAATATGTGCTGTACCAAATTCATTATGTCTTTTTTTTTTTTTTTAAGATCTTTTAAATTTATTGATCCGTCTCTCAGTTATTCCCTTTTTTACATCCAATAATGGTGTGTGAAATGGTAGTTTTGGGAGGGGAGGGGAGAGCCAGAATTGGCACTTTTAAAGTCATGACAAGAGCAAAACAACAGGTGCTTTTGTTCACCAAGTCCTGACACCACAGTTCTGTTTTTAACTAACGACCCCTTCTGCTGTTATCCCCTTGTGTTATGCTAGACGTATCAGCTGGGGTGGAGGAGGAGGTCAAAAGTTGGGACTTTTGCAGTGTTCTTAAGGGAAGGAATGGATATATTTATAAACTCAAGTTTTACGAGGAACAGTTTATAATAGACATTTCTCATCCACCATCCTATCAGCCACTTTCATCAAACAATAAGAACGAATGGCCTCTGAATGTGAATATAGAGCAGTGTACTATGCAGTCTGTTGAAAATAGACACCTGAGGACATAGAGGATTGTCCAACAGGAGCAGTAGAGCCCTTCAGAAATGACTCAGATTGGGTTTGCTTGCTTACTTGTTTGTTTTAAAATATCTGGTTAATAAGTAAACACAGCTTGAACAGTTTAGGGATCAATTTCTGCCCCAGAGTCCCCCTTTTCTACATCCCCTAGTACATAAAGTGGCTAGTTGCCCTACATTTTTGGTTTCCAGAGCTAGGTGACAATTTTATTTTCTCCAGAATAATGCTGCTCGTGCAAATATGCTTGCAGGCAACCTTTTTTTGGCTCCTATGGACAATGCAAGTGACTATGTAAAAGAGTGAAAGAAATTAGTGCAAGATGTGAAGTGTATTTATGCCATAGCAAAATTGTGCATATATGGCCAAATTAGGGAAAGAATTGCTATTGAAGAAAGTATTTAAGCACGTGCTTAACTTTAAGCATCTCCCATTAAATTGAGAGTTATGGTGCTCAGTATCTCTGAGTCAGTCCATTCTCCCCTTTATATATCTTGTTTTGTGGATACAGCTATGGGTGAATTAACTGAAAAGGGAATATTTACACATGCAACTGCGAGGAGGACAATTCTTACACAGGAAGACATGGAGAAATGAGGGTGATTTTTTTAAACCCCCATCTATCTTAAAAATGCTAACTCTAAAGGGAAATGTGTAATGAGGATACATTCTAGAAAGCAATGATGTCTAAAATTTAACTGACAACTTTTTTTTTTTTTTTAAAGACCTGAAACAAAATGCTATGTGACACTTCATCTGTTCGTTTTCTTAGGTGCTTAGAAATGTGGTGACATCTGGTTTTCTCAAAAAATCAAGACCAGCGTTTATATAAATGGCTATTGTTTTTAAATTTTATGGATGTTCCTTAAAATTCAAAAGAATTATCTCAAATGCTTCATTCTAAATAGAATATTTTCCCTTAAAGACTTAAGGGCTTTATTCTTCCATTAACCACTGAAACAACAGCTTTGAAATAAATCAATGGAGACTTTTTTTGTTTTACTAATATAGAATGTTCTTGAAGCTCTACTCTATATCTGTGCCACACTGAAAAAAACCTGAAGTTCTCTGAAGAATCATATTAAAGATCCTTAAATGCCCAGTGGATAGATCTAAAATCCATCCCCTGAATACCGTTTGCAATAATGGCTAAGGTAGATAACAGGGATTCTGTCACCAGTCAAAGGACTTCATTACAGTACCCACCTGACCACTTTTTCTCAAGGATTTATATGGCTCACAAATAAAGGCAAGGCCATGCTGAAAAGTCCAGATCTGAATTGGGGATGTTTTGGATCCAGTTCTGATTCACAGCACTATAGAGATAGGAAGCAGCCATCAAATTTGGCTCCAGACCTGGATCTAAACTTCCCCAAAGTAAGGGTGAATGGGGTTAGATGAAGCGTTTTGTTTTGGACTCATCTCTGCTTATACGCAAGCATTGGACAATTTCTGCTTTCCATTACTTCAGAGCAAATCTATCTTGGTAATGGTATTACTCTGGATTTATACTCATTTAACTGGGGTGGCAGAATTTGTTCTGTTTTAATAATGTTCAATCTATCCACAATTAGCTTTTTCTGAAATGCTTATCTCTGTAGAGCCTAATAACAATCTCCTCACTGCTGTGGGCTGTTCCTGATCCTATTTCTAAACACAAGCACTTCTGCTTCAGTTTTGAGTGGGGGTGGCTCTGCAGAGGCCGGCTTTTTTTTTTTTTTTTTTCCCCTTCTCTCCTTTTGCCTGTTAATTGGCTGAGACCACCAGAATTTGGAGGACACAGATGTCACTGATAGTTTGCCTAGGGAGCACATTCATGCCCATCTGTTGCAGTCTAGAAGGCTGTTGGTATATCCACAAGGCCTTCATTTAATTCTTGTCAGAAAGTAATGTAAATCCAGTTTACCTCAGAGGTCACAGCCGAGATTTATGCCAATGAGCCCCCTGCAATTTACACACACTGTAGTTGTATAGGATGAAAAGAGAGCCTTTCATGTTTGTGCATATTAACAAGAAAGCTTGCCTTTGGAGAGGCTTTTTTGATTGAGGTTCTTCCTTATTTTAATACAGCCAATGCCAGTTAGTATACCCAGATTTACAAAAAGAAAACATCTAATCTTTAAACCAGAGAAGTGTAAAAAAAAAATAAAATAAAAAGCCTCTAGCAAATAGCTCTGCCATGTCTCTTTCATTATCTGTGACAAAGCAAAGCTTCCATGCACCAGAAAAAATAATACTCTAGTGAAACACAAGCGATTGTTGGAATATGCAAGAAACTGAACTTGCCTGCTGCTGGGGATGATAGTAATACTAAGCAGCTGAAGTGCTCAGTGGTGATATTTCTAAGTTTTAGTTGCTAGCATGCTGCTTTTTCCATATGTAGAAAAATTCTAGGACACAAGAGACCAAATCTTCAGCTGATGTAAATCAGCATGGCTCCACTGAAATTAATGGAGCAACACCTTTTACACAAGCTTGTGATTGGGCCCCAAAATGTTCTGACACAAGTGCATAAATACACAGAATTAGTAGTATGCATTTTCTACTGTTTTTACAATCTGATCTTATTATAAATTGTTTTTAAATAGGAGCTGGGAGGGAGACAGTGTATATAAATGTGGCCCTGACCATTTGGATCTGGAAAGAAAAATAAAAACACAACGTTGAGACTTCTAAATTTCATGAGTTTTGCTAGTTACTTCTAAAGGGGAGCAGATGAGGCTCTTTAGATTTGATAGATAAAAAATGCAGCATAGGTAATGACAAATACAAAGATTCACAGTGCTTTTCATGAGCATCCATCTCCAAGTGCTAAAGAAAAAACTATACATGATTTTGAAGCTCTGCACCTGTATGAACAAATATTTTAGATGATTGTTGTAGCAGCACTCTTCCACATTTTTTTTAGTTCCTATATAGAAATCAGTGGGACAAAAATATAGTGATGCACACATTTGGAGTGACACTATAATTTAACCAATTATATGAAGGTGCACAGCTCAGAGTATCTTTACAATAGCTCCAGAGAGTCATGATTTCACTACTGCCCCTATTTAATCAAGAGATGTGGAGCCAGATCTTCAGCTGGTGTAAATCAGTGATCTCAATAAGCTACATGCAGCTATACCAAATTATGCCAGCTGGGGATCGGACCTATCATCTGTTTTTTTTTTATATGGAATCTTCACAAGGGGCAGTTTTATACGTGAAGTAAATTATTTGGTTTGAACAAGAAAAAAGATAGATGTCTTCTGGCATCATAGGAAAAGTGTTCCTTAGCTCAACATGCATCAGAAATGCCAAGCTGTGTGTGGCATTGGCATGAGCTAATGTGTAAAGGAAGGAAGGAATCTTTCAACCTTGTTGAATTAGGTGGGAGAGAGAAAAGTTAAAAGGTTGCATTTTACTAAATGGAATTTACACTTAATTTTAATGGAAATATACTAAAAAATAGCTGTCTCTATATAAAAATAAAGGATCAGGGTTGGGTTTTTTTTAAGTTGTTAAAGCAACTAAGGAAAAATATTACCCAGAAACATGAACAGACAGGGAAGAAAGATGAGTGTTTTGTTACATTGAGATGTGTCAGGGTGTCTGAGCCAGGTACAAAGGGCCTGATTTTCAGAGAAGTTGAGTACCTCTAGTTCCAGTTAAATCAGTTAAAGTTGAGGGTGCTTCTTTCATATATTCCAGTTTTACACTGATTCAGCTCCACTGACTAAAGTGGAGTTACTCTTACCTTATGTTAGTGTGAGAGGAGAATCAGACCCTAAATCTGCTTAATGTAGACAAGGCATCTCTTCCCACTCTCTGCAATGTGTCCCGGCAGTGGATTTTGCTTTGGGGAAATGCTTTCTGATGTGATTGACATGAAGATTGGTATCCCGTACATTGTGGCATTCAAAGCCAGCTTGAATTATCCATCTGCAGGGGAGGAGGAGAAGGAGGCACAGCTGACCTAAACATTAAAACATTTCAGTGTAGCACTTAAAATAATTAAAATGTTTATTTGAAAGTCAAAACAGTCCTGATCATAAATAACTACCCCATTTCTCAATTGATTGTGCTGAGTCCCAATTGAAATGCCCCTGGGATGAGGTTTATTTGCTCCCTGTTGGGATTAATCCATAAATGCAGTCTCCACATGGAACTCATCAGGTCTTTGCTTCCCCTTCATTGGTCTCCCTGGAATTATAGCATAGCCTCAATAAGATCAAAATTAGGATAATATATTTTCAGAGAAACAAGGCTGAGAAGCTGTAATTGGGATTTCAGCACCATAACACGGTGAACCTTTCCTAAACGTTGTCCATAGCATCTCAGATGATGATGATTATTATTATATTTGCTCTGTTTTGGAGTGTGTTTGTTGATTGCTTTTCAAAAATGGCTCCAAAACTGATTGCAGTCTTAATCCTGTCAGGCTAAATCCCAAATTTCCTCCCACCCACAGTGTAAATTTAAAATTCCTTTCTTTTGGCAGAGCTTGTGATATTCTAGCTCAGAGATTCTGAAACTTTTTCAAGTGTGGGCCACACCTTACTAAAGAAATCATCTCATGGTGGCCCTCCCAACGGCCCTCCCAGCCTCCTACTCACAATCCTATCTTCGATTTTGTGGCAACTACAGTGTTTGTGATATTAAGAAAGTACTAGGTATTTTCTGGTGTCTTTAATGCAGCAAGGGTTTTGTCCTTCTTGGAGGGAAAAACATGAATGATATTGTCTTCTTTTGCTCTTCAATTAATCTCCTACTCCATATTATTTATTCCCATACCCTTACCTTTCCCCTGGTCCTGGTTCTCTTCTCCTGCATGTTTCCCTGCTGCCAGATGATAGATCCTCCTTTATTCAGCACATATTGTGCAACCCCCTGGTTTCCTTCTCCTCTGCTCCTTGGCCACATTGCTTTTCTGCTTAATCACCTTCTTCTTTGCTTTCCTGCCCATGCTACACAGCATTCTGATCCCCTTTCCTCTCTCCGTGCCATCCAGGACCTTGCTTCCTTGCTCCCCTGAGTATGTTGCTAGGTCACTTGGTAGCTTCTCCCCTGGACATTTCTGTTGGAGGCTCTTAACTCTGTTCATAATTGTGGCCCTTGCTGGTAGCTGACCGCTCCAGTCCATCTGGTGGCTCCATTGGGACTGGCTTCTGTTTCTCTTCCTTCTATATAGCAGTGGAGGAGGCCATAGTGCTTGCTCCTCCTTTTAGTATTCAGTTACTTCCAGGGCCTTGGAGAAGCCGCTGGAAACAAGGAGGAGGAGCCAGCACATTTTAACCCGCCAGCTCTCTCACTATCTCTCTGCAATCCACTGGCAGTCTGGGATCCATAGTTAGAGAGCTGCTGGCCTAACTCATGGGACCCTGATATAGGGACTAATCCTGCACTGTTGAAGCCAATGGAAACTTTGCAGCTGACTTCAGTGGGTGCAGGTCCAAGCCCTGAAAGAGGCCTGTATTTATCAAAACAAACAAATGCAACTGAAAAGTTATACACCAGTAAAATGTGCATTCCCATTGTCCGGCCATTGCTATGACAGTCATGACAAATTTAGTGTCTAAATGAAATAATCCCATTGAGTCACACAGTTGTTCCACTCTGGTGCCCTAAGCCTCTTTCCATCTGCTCATGATTTTCAGACGTATTAATGTTTGGACGTGTACTGGACTTTAGGATGATGCATATATACATACAAGCCAAGAATCCCTCTTCGTAGGAGGTGAAGAAGTATTTAGCACTTTTATTACTATTATTCTTTATTGTTTTATTTTTTATTAAACTGTATAAGAAAGAGAGCACCAGAACGGACACATGGCTGCTTTCAACCTAGGGGCCCTTCTGTCTTCATCAACACATGGAAGCTCACGTAGAGACATGCCTGTGAACAGGGAACAATAAGTGCTTTTCCATGCACATGTGCTGTGGGCTTGTGTTTGAAACAGGCCACGTGACAAAAGGACATAAAAGGCAGCTGCACCATCTCCATCCTGTCTTCATTCCTGCTTCTTTCCTCTGGATCAACTATTCTACAGTTGACGCTGTGAAACAAAAGACTGAGACCCACCCAGGTACTGGATGAACTCCAGAGGAACTGTGTACAAGCCTGCTAAGAACCTGATGTATGTGGACCTGGAAGTCATTTGTATGTTGTATTTGATTACTTTGACCATTTAACGTCTCTCATCTTGTTTGTTTCTTTCCTTTTGTAATAAACTTTTAGCTTTAGATACTAAAGGATTGGCTGGCAGCGTGGTATTTTGGGTAAGATCTAAACCAATATTGATCTGGTACTGTGGCTCACCCTTTGGGGATCAGGAGAAGCTTTTGGCAAAGGAAATAGAATTTTTAAATAACTTCTCACTTTACTGGACCTACTTGCTGATTGGGAGTAAGAGACTGAAATGCAATAAAGGAAACTGTGTATTTCTTGTTGTAGCTTCTTGATAACCCATGTGGGGGGGAATCAGAAGCACTGTCTGTGACCTGGTTGGGGAATCTAACTTCATTGTTAGCCACCAGTTTGGGAGAATCTGCTCTCCTTTTGCAGCCTGCCCTGACCTTGGCATTTTCAGTGGCCTACCCTAGGCCATATGGGTCACAGTAGGTGCTCTCTCTTTTCTATATACATATATGAGAGACAGAGAGAGACAGAGAGAGAGTTTACACACACACACACTAATGCATGTATGTACAGTAATATAAAGTGCTCCCCAGAAAACCAAGTTTTTTAAAGAAATCCATTTACATTCAGGAATGGAGCTAGGGCCGTATGGCAAGGATGATTTGTCTTAACCTGAGATGTACTTCTGGGACTGTTCCGTGCACCCCTTCACAAAGTGGATTGTTTAGTCAGATAAATTAATTGGATGTCAGTGCAGCTAATGGTAACTGTAGCTCTGGTGCTTTATAGTAGCTTGAGTTAAGAGAGCTTCTTTATTTCTTTCTTTCCAGGTCGCCTGTACCTGGATCAATTGCACTAGCCCTAATGGGATAAAGAGGAGAGTGCTTTGACATTATAAGGATGTACTTTTCCAGCAATGTTGCCAAATTTAGCCAACTGAAGTTCTCCCTACTTATCCCTATACAAAAGATGCTTAGGAAAAGGGATTTCTATGAAGCAAAGTTGTGATGAACCTTTTCCAATGATTTTGACAAATCAATTTGGCCTACAATTTCACTTGTCATTTAGATTTGAATGGGGGTGGGGGAGAGAGCAGGGATGGGGTAGGTTTAACCTTAGGATGATTGTTGTTGTTTGTTTTAAGTTATCAATAGCTAAATTAGGATTTAATCATGAGTCGCTGACATGATGCTGAACAGGGTTTGTGCCTTGTCTATGCTGGATGCACCGCTGTGGACAGTATCCTATAAGTTAATTGGAGACTTCACTATAATGTTCCAACATGATAATCTCCAAGTTCTACTATGTCATTTAGGTGTAGCCCTGTGTTGTGGGATGATGCAGACCCTAGAGGGACCTCAGTCTCATGGAGCATTAGAGCTCCCTCTTGTTATCCCCAAAGAGCAGTCAGCAGCCCCTCTGCCTGGTGAGCTAAGGAGACCACACTGCAGAAAGCAGTTCCGTGCAATTGCCCCTTCCCCTTGCTGGTAGTAGAGCTCTGCTGACTGTCCTGCATGCTTGAGAGACTGCAGAGCACTGGCTCAGGCCTATTTCTATTGCTATCATCCCTGATGACCACTTGGGGATAAGATTGCCCCACTCCACCAATGCTAACGTCTACAGACTTGCTGTGAAAAACCCATCTCTATTCAGGGACACAGCCACCAAAATTTGTGAGCATCCCCTCCTCCACAGACTCACTTTTAAGCATCGACGGTTGCACTGAATTTATTGAAGACATAATTCCTTCCAGTGGGTTCATATAATGTAAGATTCCTATTGTAGTGAACAAAACTCCTGTTAGCATAAAGAAGACTGGTGACAGGAGACTGTTCCAGAGGTGTGTGACTTCAAACTGAGCATTTACCACCTGTTTTCTGTCCTGATTGTAACTGCAAAAAGAATATGCTTCATGAATAAATCAATGAAACCCAGAGTAAGATGGGAGTGATTTAAAGGCATGTGCTTGTTCTTTGCTGCATTTAAGTACCTTAACCAGGAGACCATCCTTTCTCTCCCAGTAATCCCCTGCCTCATACGCTGCTCAACTTCCAGCTTCTGCAACAAATGCAGATAAAAGATTGCACAGGCAACTTTAATTCTGACATTTCCTGACTTGCGAGTGCTTGACTTTGCAACCTTAATAATGTTTTATTCACATAGTTTGTTTTTTGTTTTTTTCCAGTTTGGAAATTACAAACCCAACAAATTCCATCATCTGGCATGATATTGACACCCACATGGGTCACCAGCAGGATTAGAACCGTCAGATCCACCACACCGACCTGTGCCAGTGCAGCTAAGAGAGTAAATAATAGCGGTAGGTTGTCATTCTGTATGTGGACCAGCACTGGAGGGGGATGGGACACTGCCCGGGTTTCACAGATATATGCTGACAGCAGAGGAACGGGGAGACTCAGAGATCTTGGGTTCTATTCCAGGCTCTGTAGGGAAGTGTGCTCTGTAGGCACAAACTTTTATGCTGTACCCCCCAAGGCTGGCCATTTCTCTCCCATCCTGCCCCTACCCCAATCCTGTCTCTTCCTCACTCCTTGCTACTTGTCCCAATCCCATTCTCCTCAACTAGCCAGTCCCAGTCTCCTCTCCTCAGATACCTGTTCCTGTCTCCCTGCCCAGAAAGTCCTGTGCTTATCACTATAGCTTATAGGCATAGGTATTTGTTAGGTGAGGCATAGGTATAAGTGAAGAAAAACAATAGCTTATCTTAGCCAAACGAATTAAGGCAGAAGGCCCAAAAAGCCCTTAGCATAAATAGCTAACCAAGAGTAACTGTACATCATAAGAGATCACAAGATAGAATGTTGTAATGACTGAACTGCTGGTAGGTAATCACAAGATGCTAGTTTATACCAGCTTGGGATATTTTTAGTTAGGGACATCAAGAATGCCATGGTGACTAACTGATGTATATGCTAATAAGTGAGGTTAAAGGATTAATAACCTTTTGGAGAAGGGTACCCAACATTACTACTGTGAGGAACTACAAATAAGGAAAAGGGGCTGAAACCCCTACTGAATATGCATTAGGCATAGTGGTATCAGCATAACACATTATAAAAGTTGTATCCCAGCCGGTGTGCTTTCGAGGGAGAGATGCATGTCTTGAGAGATGCCAGGATGATCACCACTGGTGGTGGTGGTGATGATGTGGGGGATGATGAGGAAGATAACTAACCCTTCAGATTGTTTTGCAAGGGATGGGGTAAGTATATGGATGTTCCACTCGTTTTGTATTATCTCTGCTTGCCTTGCTGGGTTGGCGTGTTTGTGAATTTGTTAACTGTATTAATAAACTATTATAAACAGAGTATAAGTGTTGCAACCAGACACATTGGGGCTCCCGATTTAACAGTAACTGGTTACAGTAATTCTGATAATACTGGGCCTGATACTTGGGACAAGAACCTACCAAATTTCATAGTGCTAATTGGGGAAACTAAATTAGTAATATAATCAACATATAATTAATAGATCAGGCAACATTGCTTTGGACATCTCATCCCTGTTTCCATCATTCTCCTTGTCCAGCCATTCTCAGCCCCCTCCCCCACCATCTTTTTGCTCCAGTCTCCTTGACCAGCCAGTCCCAGTACCTCTTCTTCTAGCTCATCCGATCTGTCTCTCTCCCCAACCTGGCCTCCAGTTGCCCCTTCCCTGTGTTTCCCATCCCCATTGGTTTCCAGTCCCAATTTTCCTCCCCAGGCTCCTTATCCAATCTCAGCATTTGCCCCCAGCTCCTTGTACCAGTCTCTTTGCCCAGCCAGCTCCAGTCCTCCCCTCACACCCTCGCTCCCTGTCAGATCTGTCTCCTCAGCCCACTCACCTCCTTTCCCTCACCCTATTGGTTCTCAGTCCCAATCTCTAGTTAGTCTAGTCTTCCCTCAGGTCCCAGTCTCTGACCCCAGGTGCCTGTCCCAGTCTTTTTGCCCAGCTAGTCCATGTCTCCTATCCACCCCAATTTCCAGCCCCAGTTTCTACCCAGTCTCCTTATCCCAATTTATCCCCCACTCTCCCTGCAGGGCCTGCTCTTGTCCCTTCTGCATTTGAATCAAGCAGCTTCATCCTCCAAGTTGCCTGGACCTGCCCGGAGGAGTGGGGTCACGGACAGCACAGGAGAGAGAGGCTTTCTGTTCTCTGTTTCAGGACCCAAACCTGAACCCGGACCCAGCCCAACCTGCAGCAGCCCTGAGATGCGATGCAGGGGAAACCCTGCTCAGCCCTGGGCTAGAGCATGCCCGGTGCAGATGGAATCTTTGGAGAATTTAACTGCTAAAATCAAAGAAATCCTTTCTGAGCAGGAGTCAACTTCAATTTTTTTAAGGTTTATTATGTGGCCAAATTTTGGAGTATTTTCACAGGATCATCAAAAGGCACAAAGGTCACCCTATGCCAAACTTCAAGTCCCTGCTCCAAAATGGGGGGCACTGGAGGTTCTCAAAGTGAAAGTCACCAATATTTGTTGTTAGGGACGAAACGATATATTTTTCTCTAATCTCATTCTTGGAAATGGCCAAACCACTTCAGCTAAAATTTTTCTGAAAACTCCACTCTGAGGCAGACTCCCAGTGTGGAACATTTCATCCAAAACGATTTACATTTAGCAAAAGTTATAAGCAACTGAAAACAGGGTCTTATAATGGGAAATGTCAGGCAACCCTAATAAAAGGCAGTGCTTCCAGTCCCTTCTATAATATAAAAACCAAATCATTCTCCGTCTATGTTATAAGGTAGTTGTTGTAGCTGAACTAATTCTGTAGTCTTCTGTGATTTCATACTAGATTTTATTTTGTGTGTGTGTATAGATTGTCTACATCATACTGTGTTGATAGCAGTTGAAGCAAACACTAGTATCTCTAGCTTTAGGTTCTGAAATCTTGAATATTGGGACAGATTCCTTTCAAGATATTATTTAGAAAGAATATTGTATTAGGGATTAGCAGTGTGTTATATTGATTAGAGAAGTTGGGGGGGATGCATAAGAGAGAGATGCATACTATGATGCCTATGAGTAAAAAATATACAACCTAACTCTTCTCTGCAGGCTCCAGTAAGCATATGCCATGTCACCCAATAGTGTTTGAAAATGTGGAGCTTCACTGTAATTCTGTGTTAAAAGGTCTACAATTCAGTTCAAACTAAAAGCACTTGACTGCGTGAGTCTCCTAAGTGAAAAGGGATTCAGTGCACCCAGGCTAGTCATTTCACTGCTTGTGATTTTCACGGCTCCATTGAAAAGCAAACCCTTTCTCTCTGCTACCTCAGAGATGTTTGCCTTGCACAGTTTGTCACAGAGACCCTGCAGTTATTTCACACACTCCTCTAATAAAGTCTTCCGAGGCTGTCATGTATTTCCCCTATTATCTCTCCCTGCTTGAGTCTCACAGATAATTGATGATGCTTTAGTTAATCATCTTCCCTCTCTTTTGTTCACCAGGTACCTCAGCCTTGAAGGGATCCTTTTCATTTAGAATTTGTGTCTTCTCCTAGGTAATTGATCATTGCTCACCCAGGGACGCCATTTCGCAGCAGAGTGGGAGCAGGCATCATGAATAATCAAAAAGTGGTGGCTACACTGCTGCAGGAGTGCAAGCAAGCGCTGGATGTGCTCTCATCCAAGTTGTCTGACGCATCCGAGGAAGACAAGAGAGAGTACCAGCAGTGCGAAGGTGAGGTCTCAACAAGAGGTACCAGGAACAAACCAGCACATTGCTGTGAACTTCCATGCCACAGTGACACCTCCCCATCCCCATCCTATTTTTCTTCTCCCGGCAGATGAGTGTCAGGAGATGACTGGATTGCTGGGGCACAAATGGGATGTTCACTCCAGGCAAGCAGGGAAAGAAGCCCACTTTGTTGCAGTGAATTGCTGTCAGTTCCAATTTTAGGCTTCAGTAAACATGAGCCTATGAGGAACAGTTTAGTTTGGAAAGAACAATGCCCAAAAGTTTGCTGATGCACATACATTTCAGTTATTAAAAAAAATGCAACTTCTGAATGCTGGCATTTATTTACTTTCCTTTCACTAGGAATTTGTGTCTGTTGCTGATGTGTTTGACAGTTTCTCCTTAAACAAAATCTCTCCATTTGAATCTCTTTCTTGTAAAACAGGCAACACTTCTACAAGTGGTGTTCCAAGAAAAACATTTGCAATATCCATATTGAAAGAATAACCTCTGCCATTTAATATTTGGAAGAAATGCATACAAAATGAGTGCTAGGGTGGAAGTGTTTTACGTTTCCTGTCCTATGGAGAAGCTAGCATTTATTTCAGCATTTGTGTGATGGTTGGTGTTCTGGCTTTTTAATTATCTCAATTCTAGTGAAATTTAAATTTGCATTAGACATGAAAACATGCAGAATGTTACTGTTAGTTCTATTCTCTCTGTAATAAGCTTTCCAAGGGGCTACCCAACCTTATACTATCTTGTCTTTTATTTTGCACATGAAGAAATCTTTTGAGTTTTCTTTACTGAATTTGTTTTATGAACATCTTTCTTTCTTTCTATCACGAGCTGGGGAGTATACGTATTCTTTTTTGCCACACAGAAAAATAAAATTACTCATGCAGTGAATACAAAGGAAAATATTAATAGCTGAATCTGAGATTTTTAAAAAGCACCAAAAACATTTTTTTAATCAGAGAGAGAACACATGACTCTCGCCAGCTAGTTCACTAGTTGGCAGTAGTTAGTACTGTATGTGCTCAGTGCATCCTCCCCACTTTGCATGAATGAATCAATCAATCATAACATTATTTAGTTCATTCTTGACTCGTTTCTATTCTGTTCTGCTTGGAACACACATGCAAACCTATGCTCTTACTGGGAGGTCAGCTGGCTATCAAGCACCTCAGTTTGTTTCTGAGCATGGTTGTGTTTGATGGTAGTGGAGAGGTTTCTGTTATAGATACTGAAAGATTTTTCTTTTTTAACAAAGGATACTTTGTTTTCTCATCACAAATTCCTTTAAGCTTTATCACTCTTTAGAATGGGCTCTTGAACTCCTAATCAGGTAGTGCTTTCTTCTTCATCCTTCTCCTCTTCTTTTCTCCCCTTAAATGCCACAGAGCATGAGAAATAATCAGTTTAGTTCCAGATAAGGTAAATCAGTGCCCTGATAGTTACTAAATTAGACATGGTCCTTCAGGTAAACTGCTTCAGGAAGTGAGTGATCAGAGACTAAAGTGAGGCTTAGGCTTTTCTTAGGAACTGCTGCCATAAGCTGGCTGAAAGAAAAAAATCCTCTTGCAATGAGGCAGTGATGATATTAATAACTAATCATAGTTGCTCTGTGTGTGTGTATTCCACTTGAGGGCATAGAGTACAGGTTGGCTGGATGCTCTCAGACTGCAGATCCCCTTTCCTTTGGCAGGTGGCTTTTAAACAGCGGTAACAATCAGACTGTGATATAACTGATTCATCAAGCCCACATGTGCTTCCAACAGAATGGCATTAGCACAGGGTCACTTATGGCAGCAGTTTGAGCCAAGGGAATTCTCTGAACACAAACACTGAGGGTTTTTCTTCTCTCCCCTCCCCCAGAACAAAACAAATGTCTTTGTCAAACTGGTTTTCGAACCAAACTGAAAACCAAACACAAATAAATGGAGAAATAAATAAGAAGAACTGAAAAACAAACACAAATAAATGGAGAAAAAAGAATCCTTATCATACTTTACTTTAGGGAGATGGAATGGCTATAAGTTTCTTTGTTTATAAATCCTTCAAATCAGATTCAGTATAATTTCATCTCCTCCTTCAGCCCTGTTAATTAACAGTGAATTTACATCATTTACAGTGACAACACAGCCAAGCAATAAAATCCATTATTCTGGGGCTTGGATTTTGTCTGAAGAGTGCAACATTATTTATTCTTGCCCACTGAGATATTTTGTGGTTCCCCTAGATGTTGTCACAATGCAACTCAATACAATAATTCTATTTATTGCATTAACCTCCAGAGATTCCAGTCAGGACTGGGAGCACCATTGTACTAGGCACATTACAAACACTTATGAATATCTGCTCCCAAAGACAACCTAAGACTCGTTGACTTTCAGTGGGAGTAAGGCACCTGAATACCTTTGAGGATCTGGGCCTCAGTGCTCAAGTCATTTTAGAAAATGAGACTAAAGTTCCTAAGTGACTTAGGTGCTTTAGAAAATTTTGCCCCAAATTCCTTTTTAGCCAACACAGCAATGAGGACATATGGATGTTATTTTAAGATACTAAGAAAGAATTTGGACATATTCTATCCTTGGTTTTTACAGAATCCAAATGGGAGCAGAGTCTGCCTGCAGGATCAGGGCTTAATTTAGATCAAATGCTTATGGCAAACAAACAATAGGAGGCTGAGGGTAACAGCAATACAGTTATGCACTTAGAGAGCCTGCCTACCAGTGTCCCAAACCACATTATTTACTAGTTTTATAATGCCTGATGCTGTTACAGTCATATATACATATATTTAATTCAGTGTGCTTTTTGTATCGGGAGGTGAGAGATGAGGAAGAAGGGAGGGAGGGAGTGGCAGGGATGGAGGACAGGGAAGGGTGAAAACAGGCAGGGTTAGGAAGCTGCAAGCCAGAGATACAGTGCAGTACAGCAAGTCAGTATCAACAACTGTTAAGTCCATTACCTGCAGATGGCTCAGTCAAAGTTCAAAGGTGCACTCTAGAAGAAAAGTTGACTGTGGCATCTCTGCACGTATTGCTTGCCTGCCTGCCCGCCTGCCCGCCCTCTTTCTTCTTCTGCTGTTGCTGCTGTGGGGGGAACCTGGGAGACGTAAAGCTTCTCCACTGGAGTTGTCAGTCACATGGGACTCCATGGTAGGGCACCAGAGCAGTAGCACCTGGAAATCCATGTCTCCAAGCAGGCTCCACCATACTCCATTGGGCGGCGGGGGGCAGCCAGAGGAAACTCCCTCTTCATTTATTAAGGCCATTCTACAGAGAAAGGCAGGACCTTAGTTCTGTCCTCTTTTGAGGTCAGCCAAGTTCACCTGTCCTGTTTATGTGGTATCATAGTTGTCATGGAGTTGGCTACTGGCACTAGGAAGAGGCGAGCATTGTACATAGTTGTCATCCCTTCTATCCAGTCCATTTAGCCACCTTTCCATTCTTTTGCTCTCCACCATGCTGTGCAGCAATGGGAATAAAATACAGTCGGGCCGGATAGTGCTTCAGAACACTGGAGAATCCTGGCTGCTTTTGGGGTGGTAGCAACATAAAACTGCAGTGTAATGTCACTCAAGTGGGAAAATATGTGCAAGAATATGGGTCTAATTTCAAAGGCAACTTTTGAAAATTTGGCCCTGAATGTCAGGGCTTCCATTCTTTTCCAAAGAAAACTATTCCACAGTCCAATTGATCACACTGCCAGTAATGGACTTCAGTAAGTTTTCAATTTTGTATTAGGATATCTAAGATATCATGATTTTGTAGCAATGTAGATGTACATTTAGCTCATTATCTCATTAAGCAATGATGATCTCAGAAAAGGACTTTTCCTGTCAATTAGGGAGCAGAGGGGGCTAGATATGCAGTTGATGATCCCCATTAACACCAGCTGGTCAATAATCCCTGGTTAATCCACTTTTATTAGCACTGGAAGTCAGCAAATTCTGGTAGTTAGCACAGAAGTCTGTGAGTCATGAATTCTGGATTCCATGCCTAGTCTATGCTATTACTAACTCTGCCACTGACTCACTGCATGACCTTTGGAAATCACTGAGGGGCCAAGCACCCAACATACCACTTGAAGTCAATGATAGTGGTGGCTGCTCTGCACCTCTAAAATCAGGCCTTTGATCTCCGTACGCCTCAGATTTCCCATTTGTACAACGATAAAAATACCCATTTTCCATAGGACTTAGAGATCCTCATATGAAAGGCACTGCCAGTGGGAAATGTAAAATTGGCCTAATTTTGCTTCTGTTGAAGTCAGTGGTCCATTGGCTCCAGCAGAAGCAGAGTTAATCTAAGCAGAGCACTTCTGGAAATTCTACTCTGTATGTCATGGAGTATTAGTGCTTCTCTCCTGAACTGAAAATGAAGCATAATAGTACAGGCACATGTTGCCAGTTCCTCAGCTAGTGTAAATCTATGTAGCTCCATGGACTTCAAAGGAGCTACCCTACTTTATAACAGATGAGGATCTGGTCCATGGATTTTCTGTATGGGTGATGCAGTTTCAATTGGTAAATACAGGGCATATGTAGAGAATTAATTCCCTGTGCCATGCATCAGCCATTCAAATGGACTGAATAGTTTCGTCTTATTTTTCCTACACAAGTGTGTTTTACTACTCCTCTTAGTGTGGCACTGGGGTGGGGGATGTAATCCACAATTATTTCTACTGCCACAAGTTGAATAATTCATTGCCAATGACTTTTATGGTAAATGTGGGCATTGAGGAATTATTTAGCAAACTTTCCAAGCCTAATGTTCATAATTCTTTTTATTTTATTAGAAGCAGCAGACTCCTTATACAGCACTTAGCAAAGGGGATAGGTTTACCATGTTGTTGGATTAATTATTTCAGCCAAAAACTCTGTTCTCACTTTGGGGAAAATGTTTCCTTTGCGTCTTTCTCTAGTTCTTCACGCACAAACAGCCACCAAAGTGTTTTACTTCCTGCTAAAAACCTTTTTAATGGCTGACAGCCCTAATTTACCTGCAGGGCATAGCAAAGAACTGATGAGATGCAGCCTCTCATTATTACTCTTGTGGCAAGAACCAACAGCTTGTAGTGACTGAGAAGAGGTGCAGGCAAGGGAATGCTTTTTGCAGGTTAGGTGCTACATCATAACACCAGCGGCTGAATCGTCTGCAATTTCCTTACCTGCACTTTGACCTTTTCAGCTTCGCTCCCTGATGATCTAAGGACCCTTATTGAAGAGGCAAAGGAAATGAAGTGGCCCTTCGTGCCAGAGAAGTGGCAATACAAACAAGCCATAGGCCCAGAAGACAAAACAAACCTGCAAGATATGATCTGTGCAAGGCTGCATGAGTTACTGGTATGAAGTTCAACACACCTGTTCTTTTAAAACCTACAAATGGAAAGTTTGAGTCTATAGTGCCCTAGTCCAGTGTTTCTCAACCTTTTAAGTAGCAAGTACCCCCTAACTTCTGAAAATTTTAATAAGTACCCCAACACTCAATTTTCCATGGGATTTTATATTTACAGACTAATGTGAGCCATATGGTGGAAGAAGGGCTGAGTATATAAGGCTGTGATATGACAGATGTCAGATCTAGTGTGGGTAGGGTTACCACCTTTATACCAGGAGTGCACAACTCAAGTATGTACCTGGGCTAGTGGTGATGTTGGCCAAAGCTAGGAGGCTTTGAGCGGCATGCCAATGCTGGGGAATATAAAGCACCGTGCCAACTTTTTTGCCATAGATTTGAGAGGAGGAAGGGGTGAGAAAGAGACAGGGAAGGAGGGTGAGAGAGACAGGAAAAGAGGGTAACTGGTAAGATCTGGGGCTGTCTTAGTTGTCAATTTCACTGCTCAGCTAGAGCAGTGATATTGACAAGTTTTCTGGGCACTGGGCTGTGAGCTAGGGAGAGGGGCTGCCACCTGGGCAAGTTGCAGGTAGACTGCCACCCAATCCAAGCCGGGGCAGAGGAGGCTTCCGCGTCGGCTGGGACCCGGGGATGTGAGCAGGCAGCTGCTGTCTGTCTTCAAATCGGGGCGCTGGAGGCTGTCTTTCGGCTTGGAGCCGGAGCACAGGTGGCTGCCACCCAGCTGCAAGCCCAGCTCACGAGACTCAGGAGGCTGCCACCTGGGAGCTGGGACCCGGGACCTGGCAGGAAGTGGGGGGCTGCTGCCTGCCTCCCCCAGAGGCTGAGGGGTGCTGCTCACTTCCTAGCTGGGAGCTGGGACTGGGCGGGAAGCGGGCGGCTGCTGCCCGCCTCCCCCAGAAGCTGGCAGCTACCGCCCGCCTCCCAGCTGTGACTGGGCGGGAAGTGGGGGGCTGCCGCCCGGCTTCCCCAGAAGTCGGCAGCTGCCCCCCACCTTCCCTTCACTCTTTTTCCCTGGGTACCCCCTGCCTGTGTCTCGCTTACCCCCAGGGGTACCGTACCACAGGTTGAGAAACTATGCCCTAGTTGAATATATTTACTGCTAGACAGATGACTCCATACCTCACTGTAATTTACTGATATCAGGAAGCAGCTATCAGAAAAGAGCCAATCACACGTAGACTAGAGATGGGACTCCATCATTTCCCTCATTGCATTCCCCAGATGAGACGGGTTCCAGCTGGTATGAACAACTTAGAATCAGTCTTGTTGCAATTTTAATGTATACATATCCTGGAGATAGTGGCTTTGTTGCCATCACTCTCCATGGAGTTCCTAATCTTCAGATGGGCTAGGTGTAATGAAAGGTGGATGGATAGAAACTAAGACCCCAGTCCTGCTCCCATTGAAATGAATAGGAGTTCTTCCATTGATATCAGTGTGGAGCAAAGTCAGGCCCTATGTTTAGATTTCTGGGCTTTGGGCCAGCTGAGACTTAGACTTGAACTTGAGATCTAAGACGATGTTCACCCCCATCCCCAGCTGGCCAACCCAGTGAGAGTCTTTATGTTGAGTGTTAAGAGACTCTCTCTCACTGTGCCTGATAGTGGTGGTGTGGGGGAGGGAAATGGCCTGAATCACAACACAGCATGCAGTGGGGAAGCGAGTCCTGGTGGACCGATGCAGGAGGTTAGCCTCCCCGTGGGTAAGTATACGCTGCAGTTAAAAACCCACGGCTGGCCTGTGCCAGCTGACTCGGGCTTGCTGGGCTCAGGCAGAGGAGCTGTTTAATTGTGGGGTAGATGTTTGGGCTCGTGCTGGAGCCCAGGCTCTAGGACCCAGAGCTTGGTCTGCAGCCAGAGCCTGAAGGGCTACACCCTAATTAAACAGCCCCTCTGCCCAAGCCCAAGTCAACTGGCAGGGGCCAGCCACAGGTGTTGAGCTGTAGTGTAGACATATCCAGAAAGGCTCTAGGCAAGGTACAGTGGGTGTAAGCCATGACATCTCCAATGTGTACAGATATTTTGCTGTAATGCTACTGGGAAGAAAGTATCTGAAATATTGAAGAAAAAGTGTTTGCAGAACTGAAAAGGACTTTCATAGCGTTCCCTTTGCCAGGACTGATTATATAAATAGGCAGGAGTATGCCTATATGGAACGACTTGTTCCTTTAAACAGAACAACAAAAATAATCTAAATGATTTTACTTCTTTTATGATAATTACCTATCTTTGCAATTGATGCCTTTGGGGCAGGGACTGCCTTTGTTCCATCTGTGCCTAGCACAATGGGGTCCTGATCCATGACTGGGGCTCCAAGTCGTGATGGTAATACCAATAATAAATAATAATAATACATTAGTCACTTTTCATTTTGTTTACTAGACCCTTAAACGTTCCGGGGGTCTTGCAGTAGTGTGATGCTGTTGTGTTCAGGTTCTCAGCAACAGAGGAGAACGTTTAAATCCTCCCAGAAAACTTTGCATAGACATTTAAAATAAAATCCTGAAATACATGTTTATATAATGTTTTTTAAAACCTGATCTTTAAAAAAAAAAAGAAAACCAGAACTCATTCAGTTCAATGGGGCTGATAGCCCAGAGTAATGACTAGTCACCTGAGTGAGGTCATGCAGGAGTGGGCCCTCAATTTTGGGAAGAAACTCCACAACAGAAACCTCTGGGACCTAATCCTGCAAAAATGTGTTTCTGTGTCATTCAAGAAATTCCTTTTGATTTAAATGAAGCTACTCACCCAATAAAGGATTGTCAGATTGAGCCTGAAACAATCAATATCGGGTGCCTAAGGACCCTATCCTGGAAGCTAAACAAACTTGATTTTAAAGAAAAAAAAGAGGAAGGCTTTCTCCAACATTTTCTAATTATAGAAATATTAAGTGTTGTGGGTTTTTTTAAGTCAAGTGTGATATATAAGTTGATGATCCCTGTTTAAAAACAGAGTTTAAAACTAAAGATGAGGGGACTCCAGTTTTCCTCTCACTTACAGGGAGGTAGGTACATCAGGAGTAGTCAGCAGAGCTACACTGGTATGAGTGAAAGGGGAGTGAGGCCCAAGAGACCTGGGGAGAAATTCTAGCCCACTCACAGCAATGGCAAAACTCCTGTTGTCTTCACTGAAGCCAGGATTCCATCCCTGCTCTTGTATACATCACTGGGCATCCTGCCTGAGTAAGGACAGCAAGTTTTGGATCCAGGAACTTTGATTCTTTTTTCCGATACGTCAGCATGAGTAGCTTTAAGAAAAAAAATTGGAAGCTTGAGTTGGACACCTTACATGTTACTGATAAGTGGGGAGTGTTTGATTTCATGCGATCTGCTGATAAGGGGGATTTTATTGTAATTCTGAACTTATTTTGCTGTTTTCTTTTTTTTTCTCCCATTCTTTTTTTTGTGTGTGTGGCCCTCGACAGAAATTTATGGCAGAGGCTGACCTCCTTTACAATCTTGACAAAGCTTTCTAACTTTGGAGCATTTGTCTGCTCTCTCCCAGGATAAGCACCTGCAGTAAACTCCCCGAGAAACCTGGATAGATAGGAGATTAATGTGGCTGTAATAGTGGAGCAGTGTTTTCAGCATTATGCCCGCTCCGCAGGTAGATGAGTCTTTTCTGAGATGATACCAATTATTTATTGCCGAAACATCTGTTGATAACTGCAGCTGCCCTTGTTAAACAAAGCATATCATGGGGTCATAGACTATAGGGAACTAAAATCCTACCGCATGCTAGTTTTAAACTATTCACCAATACCCCCTGAAATCCATGGGTTACCGTCTTCTTCATCGTTTCATCGTGCCGTTGAATATACTTTGTAAACACTGTGCTGCCCTTCCCCGTGTGCTTTGAAGTATTATTTCATTTTCATCGGTAATTTATATTCCAGTGCTATTGTACTGTGGGAAAAAAGGGAAAACCTTTTTTGTTTTCCATTTAATTGTAGATCGACTGACATTTTGACCTGTATTATTAGTATTAGTCAGGAAAAGGGATTTTTTCCCTTCTCCGCCCTCCCCCCTTTTTTTATTTTAAATAAAATTTCAAGGGAGAGCAAGCGCTCCTTCAGCTCTTTGAATCAAAGGCTGGGGGGAAAATGAGGCTGAAAAGGAATGTTTACAATTTGATGAGGAAAGATAAAAGTCTGAACAACTTTTTTTTTTAATGCGGAGGGCAAAGAGATAATTAAATTCTCTGAAAGAAAAACAAGCCTTTGTAGACATTGTTCAGGAAAACCTTTAACAATTTTCATCTCCATTTATTCTAAATTATTAGAATAAGCTCTTAAATTTAATGAACTAAGGTTTGTAAAGTGCTTTGAGATCTTAAAGGAAAGGCGTTTTATTACCGTAGAGCATTGTTGCTATGATGAAGTGCCAGATTTTGATACCCTTATTCATGTTGAGTAATGACTTACTTGGTGAGTAATTAATTGATTTCTTGGCACTACTCAAAGGGAGTAAGTGTATTGGAATTTGGTACTAAGCATTTGGCTTATTCTCTCCTTTTAAAAACTGGTATATCAGTTGCTGGCTGCTACATCTGCAGGAGGTGCAGATACTTTGTCTGGCATGTCAAGGTGAGATGGTTTACATCATCCTTTTAAAGTGCTCTGCTTAGTGTTTGTTTTGAAATTATTATTTTTCTGAAATGACTAAAAGAGATTATTTCCCCTCCCCCAGACTTTTGTTTTTAGTCCTATTTACTGTAGGCCAAATTCAATGGGAATCTCTTCTGCATCTCTTAGAAATGTCTTCTGATAAAAATTCATAGGCATATTCAAATGATCATCTCAATTTAACTGGCTCAACAAAGTGTTTCTCACTTTTTTAAAACCGAGAAATACGTTTTTTTAAAGAGCGGTCAGCTAAAAATGAGCATATCTCCCAGCTAGCTACAGTGGGCCTGATACTGCAGGCCTTTTTCAGCCAATATCCACATTAAGTGGGAATTTGAGCTGAGTAGAGATTGCAGGATGGAGCCCTCTATTTGTATCTAAAGCCAAAAAATGTTGCAGTTGTCAGTGAGACCATAATGTTTCCAAACCCCAAACATTTGGAAGCATTAGGAATTTTGTTCTAGTTATAAGGCTGGTTTTGCTTTCCCTTGTCAGAGCATGATTGCAGCCTTAAATCTGGACAATCAGACGTGCCCTCTCCATTATAAAACCACACACACCTGTAGGGCTAGGGCTGGACTCCTGACTTGAGGAAATCTGAGGTTTCTGTCACTTATTTACCTTAGCTCTCTGAACGATCTCTGTTAGGGATATTTTGATAGTTTATAGCTATGTTCTGCTACCAGCCTATAGAGGGCAACATGCCCACACACACATGTATGTAAGTAGTTTCATTGTGGGACAACTTTATGCACATGAGCAGTCATATTGTGAGTCTCTCATGTGATTTAGTGATTTCCTGAGTTAGGGCCATATCCAGCTCCGACTGAAGTAAATGGCAAAAATCTCCCATGAGGTTAATGGGAGCAGGTTTGTGTCCTATTATATTAATTATTTGTACAATAAGGTGGGTGCATAACTGGTTAGAAAACCGTTCCCGGAGAGTAGTTATCAGTGGCTCACAGTCAAGTTGGAAAGGCATATCGCATAGGGTCCTGCAGGGATCAGTTGGGTCCGGTTCTGTTAAATATCTTCATCAATGATTTAGATGATGGCATAGAGAGTACGCTTCTAAAGATCGTGGATGATGCCAACCTGGGAGGGGTTGCTTTGGAGGATAGGATTAAAATTCAGAATGATCTCAACAAACTGGAGAAATGGTCCGAAGTAAACAGGATGAAATTCAAGAAGTACAAATGCAAAGCACTCCACTTAGGAAGGAACAATCAATAGCACACATACAAAATGGGAAATGACTGCCTAGGAAGGAGTACTGCGGAAAGGGAGCTGGGGGTCCTAGCAGATGACATGCTAAATATGAGTCAACACTGTAACACTGTTGCAGAAAAAAGCAAACATCATTCTGGGACATATTAGCAGGAATGTTGTAAGCAAGACACAAGAAGTAAAGTCTTCCACTCTACTCTGTGCTGATTAGGCTTCAACTGGAGTATTCTATCCAGTTCTGGGTGCCACATTTTAGGAAAGATTCAGACAAATTGGAGAAAGTCCAGAGAAGAGCAACAAAAATATGATAACAGTTTTCAAATACATAAAAGGTTGTTACATGGAGGAGGGAGAAAAATTGTTCTTCTTAACCTCTGAGGACAGGACAAGAAGCAATGGACTTAAATTGCAGCAAGGGTGATTTAGGATGGACATTATGAAAAACTTCCTAACCACCAGGGTAGTTAGGCACTGGAATTAATTGCCTAGAAAGATTGTAGAAGATTTTTGGAGATTTTTAAGAGCAGTTTAGACACACACCTGTCAGGGATGGTTTAGAAAGATAATACTGCCATAAGTGCAGGAGACTTGACTAGATGACCTCTCGAAGGCCCTTCTAGACCTACAATTCTGTGATTCTATGTATTATATTAAATATTTGTAATTATCATGGGCCAGGACCCTATTGTGATGGGTGCTGTCCAAACCCAGAACAAAAAGATGCTCTTTGGGGCAGAGACGAAGAGGAAACAATGAGATAATATTGGTCAGCATAATAGGCAGTGGTCTGAGCACATCAGTGGCCTAGCCATTGTCAACTTCTTTGTAGGCATCAGGGCAAAGAAGAGTTACTATAAACCATCCACAAGAACCATTAATAACTTCACTTATTGAAAATTTGTTTTCTTCTTCCAGTGGAGCCAGCACATGAGGTTTCAAGGAGAATTAACTACATGGAAAGCTGGAAGGGGGGTCAGAACAAGACATTTTTGAACTAAAGGGAAACAAACGTTGAACAGAAGTCACTATTTCAAATAATGATAATTCTCTATTTCTTATTATTACAGTAGTGCCAAGGGACCAGTCAAGATTGGTCCTTATTGTGCTAGGCACTGTACACACACAAAGTAGACAGTCCCTGCCCCAAAGAGCTTACAGGTTAAATACACAGGCCCAGAGACAGGATGAGGGAAAGCACAAGAAAAGTGAACATGTGAAACAATATTTAATGACTATTAATTAAAAATACATTTTCTGCAAAGTTTGAAGAAAATATGTTAACATTCTTCTGCGTCCTCACAGTAAATGTGGCAATTTTCAGACCACACCAAACCAGTTTTCCAAGGCAAAATTATTGAGGGGTAGGGAGTCTAAGATAGGATATTCTAATGGAAGCTAGGTGCAACCTTAACTTTCAGAAAGTTTATTCAGTCCTTACACAGGCAAAATGCCATGAAGTTAACGGGAATATTCAAGTCAATGGGAATTTTGCCTTAGTGAGGACTGCAAGAAGTTGGCCTAATGCAATGTTTATGGGCTCACATTAGAGAAACAGTCCTGATGATAATGCCACAGGTGTTCATGACACTTTAGAAAAGAAAACATTTAAAACAGCAGGAAAGAAGGGGCTTTCTCCTTTTTGTACCTGTTGGTATGGTAACTGTGACCTGTCCGTACCTAGCGTAGCCACCTGAAATGCCAAGGTCAGGGCAGGCTGTAAAAGGAGAGCAGATTCTCCCAGCACTGGTGGGTGACATTGAAGTCAGACTTCCCAACCAGCCACAAACAATGCTTCTGATTCCCCACACTGGTTATCAAGAAGCCAAAATAAAATATACACAGCCCCCTGTACTGCATTTCAGTTTTTGGCTCCCAATCAGCCACTAGGTCCAGTAAAGAGATCAGTTATTTAAAACTCTATGCTCTTTACCAAAAAGGTTTCTCCTGACCCCAAAGGGTTAGCCACAGTCCCAGATTAATATAAGTATAGATTTTACCCAAAATACCACGCTGCCAACCAATCCTTTAGTAAATAAAACTAAAGGTTTATTATAAAAAGAAACAAACTATAAAAAGATGTTAAAGGATTAAAGCAATTAAATACATACAAATGATTGGAAAGTCCATATATATCAGGTTTTTAGTAGAATTGTGGAGTTTGCAGGCTTGTATAGTCCCTTTGGTATACATCCAGTATCTGGATGGGTTTTAGTCCTTTGTTTTACACCTTCAGTTTAGTTGTAGATGAGATGATTCAGAGGTAGGTAGGTGGCTGAAGGCTAGTGACGACTGAAAACAAAATGGATGTTGTGCAGCTGCTTTTTATGTCCTTTGGCCTTTGCCATGCTGCTTGTGGAAATTTACAGGAATAAAATGGAGTTCAGAGTCATTTGAGTAAGTCCTGGTGACTCATCAGGTATATCCCTGGCTTCTGTGAATATACCTGTGAATTTTTTTAGTGGGCCATTAAGCAGGCTAGTGCTGCAGCCATCCTGTCTGGGATGTTGTCCAGACACAGCACAATTTAAAATACAGATATATCAAACATATCCATAACTTCCATTACACATCTAACACATAAACATCATCATCTTACTTAGCACATTATAGCCTTTTTAACAGTACTTAACACGGCCTATCTTATATACGTTATTTTAATTTTAACACACTAATGTTAAATAATATACGAAATGCCCCCCCCCCCCCCCCCCTCCAGCCAGCGTAACAGTAACAAAGAGCTTTATGATCTAAAGCCCTAAGTCTTGGCCTTGGGCCTTTAGCTGTGCAGCCTGATCTTTTGCTAGCTGACTTGAGTTATAAGAGCTCCCTTTGCTGATCCAAGGGTAAGGGAGAGTGAGGTGACTGAGAATTGTAGTTTAGTTTCTGTCTGGTGCTGAGTACAGCTCCAGAAGGAATTCATGCCATTACAGGCTCCCTTTCATTTCTACTGATGCCTACAGCCCTAGCATCACAGATCTTTCTTTTTTAAATGAGAAATGTCACAGAACAGCTTTTTAAGCATCAGAGAATGGCAGCTCTCTAGTTATAATCCATGATTTGCAGTCCTCAGGAAAGTGAAATGCATACACAGTCAAAACTTCCCATCTGTCCTATTGGATTAAAGAATTGTTTGCCTCTTGGAGCCAGTGGTAGATTAGCCAAGGGTACTTGTGATAATGCTGACCACATCAGGGCCTGACTGGTAAATGGCCACGGTATATCTGTCTATTAGTCTGAGTGACCAATGACCATTTTAAAGTATTAGAGAGACAAGAGGGTAATACCTTTAATTGAACCAATTTCGGTTGGTGAAAGAGTCGAGCTTTCCAGCTACATAGACCTGAGAAAGAACTCTGTGGAACTCAAAAGCTCATCTCTTACCAACAAAAACTGGTCCAATAAAAGATATTACCTCACCCACCTTCTCTCTTTAATATCTTGGAATCAACCTGCCTACAGCCACACTGTAGGAAACATTTTTAAAGTATGACATCTTGTGTACTTTGAGGGATATAAATTAACCCTGCTAATGTCCGGTTTTCAAATGATGGTATGGCAGTATCTTCAAGCCCTGGTGAGTCACAAAACATTATATCTTAAAAGCACAGTATTCTGACTGTTGTATTGCATTTTGCCTCCACCTTCAGTTCTGACCTGATTTTAGTGGTTCATATCTTGAGAATCATTAGACTAGGTGGAAGAGGAGGAAGAGGAAGGAATTATAAATTCTGATCATAAAGCACCTTGCATAAAGTTTTGCCAATGACTCCAATGGGCATCCATGTATCCATCTTAGATATTTAAATTCCCCCTTTACTGTATTTATCCTTGCAACACCCCTGTGAGATAAGGAAGTATTATTGTCTCCATTTTACAGATGAGGTACTGAGGTGCCTGCTTCCTATTGATTTCAGTAGGAGTTAGGCATCTAAACACCTTTGAGGATCTGAACCTAAGGGACCTGCCCGAGTCACCCAGGAGGTCTCTGGCAGAGCACGGAATAAACTTGGGTCTCCTAAATCCCAGGCCAGCGCCCTAACTACTGGACTATCATTTCTCTCATAGCAGATAGCAACTTCAAACTTGTAGAGCAGTTTATATTTTCCAAGTGTTCTCTGTATTTAGTAACTAATCTTCCCAGAATGGGTGTCCAAAGGGACTCAAGCTTTGTTTTCTTGATTTTAACATCGTCAGAATTCTTCAACGGCAACATAGCCTCAGAGATTCACAAGTGAATATTCATCCATGTGTTATCATGTGTACGAAATCTATGTGCTATGTTAAAGCTTAGAGCAGGAAATGAAAAAATATAGAGTAAATGGAATTGCCAGGGAATTAAGATGAAAAGAGAGAGAGATTTTTATTCTTGAAACTGTAACAATTCCAGAACTTAGTTCTCATATCGTGAAGAAAGAAATTTACTCAGAAAATAAAGATGTTCCATGTTTTTTAAATTCCTTTGTATTTGAGGCTGCTGATAATGGGAATTCAGCTCCCATTGAATCAACGGAAAAACATTCAGTGACTTCAGAAGGGAATAGGTTAAGGCTTTTATCAGCAGATCCAGAAGTTGAAGCCATTACATAAAAAGTGAGGTAGTTTTGTCTATATGCACCATGGAAATTCCTTCCTGTTGCATGCATTTAGGATCTGTCTGAAAAATTTTAAATTTTCACTAACAAAATAAATGAAAGCTGAAGTGTTCAAACGTGAGTGCCTACAGCAGTATATACTACTAAATGAAAGTTGATGGTGCTCAGCATTTCTGAAAAATTAGGCCATGTATTTAGGTGCCTAAGTTTTTACCCCTTTTGGTTGCAAGGGCATCTTTCCAAATATGAACTTTCCTGAGTCTGCGGACAGACACTTTTTTCATGGGATGCTCTTATATGTTCATTACTTTATAAATAGACAGATAGGCTTGAATCAGTATTCATTTATTTGTGCTTTTAATTTTTCTAATTCAGTCATCACATAAAGGTTTCCCCAATCTTCTTCTCCTCCTCCTCCTCCTCCTCATTCACTATGCACCAATAATTTCCATTTTACATAGTTCTAGTGACAGATGGCTCTGGTTCTGAGTTTGTCTCCCCTCTTGGGAACAGCTGCCATAGTCCGTGCAAAGAAGGTGTCATGGCTTTGAACCCAAAGCTGGGACCCAAACTTGAATCTCTATGTGGGACGGAGCTATAGCACTAATACAAGAAACCATGAAAACAGCACACACTTCTACTCACTGCTGTTAAGCAAAAGTCCTTCAGTAAAGGCTCTTTTGCATTTTTCCCAATCGTCCGGGTATAGAAATCTCATGCAAACTTAATTCCGTCACCACCTGACACCAATTCCCAGCCATGAGGTTCCTCTTTGTGTCATAAACTCAATTAGACATATGCATTTCTCTTCATGGAAACAGATGTTGAAACAAAGTGTGTATGTATTTCTCTCCTCCTTTCTCCCCCTAGATCTAGAAATGTACAGACACTCTCTAAAATGATAGGTAATGTAGTAAATCCTATATTTGAGATAAGCCTCTTTGTCCTTCATCGGGGGCTAAGTGTCCATTTATGAGCAGCAGATCTGAATGTCTGATTGCTCTCAATTAGGCAGTTACACCTTTGAAGTCAGTGGAGTTACTCTGGGTTTATACTAGTGCTATAGAGAGCAGAATTTAGTTCTCTGTCTCAGTTTATTTAAAAGTGATTTTGAGAGTTCCTTTGTACATGGTTTCTGTGTACATGCCCAGCACAGCAGCTATCCAGCATTATCCCTGGGTGCTAAGGAATTTTAGAGTCATGCTATTTGGCAGCAAATGAAAGAAATGGGTATTAATTTCTCAGTGTACTGGTAGAAACATAGGAGCATAATTACAAGGACTGACATTACTATGTGCCACACAGCATGCAGTCGTTCCTTTTTTTAAAAAATAGCAGAGAGTCTCCCCCGGGCTTGACTTTTCTACATTTTGAGTCCATTTGGTTTTGGAGAGAGAGACACAAGAGGCTTCAGCATTGAGCAGAGAGCTAAATTATGCAGCTGCAAGGCTGCCAGGCCCTCCAGAATAGGATGCTTCGTTTAGATTTTTCACAATGCTATTGAAGTGCTTATTTTCCTCCTGAAGAGACACAAACAGATGCAAACTTCTGTAAACACTTTAGAAATGAATTCAGTGAGTTTGGCCTCTCAGCAGTGCTCAATAGCTGACAGAAAAATGTCTAATTAGTGCAAGTGGAAATAATAGGGCCACTTGGATTCCTTCCATCCTCCTCCAAGTCTACTTTTCCTAGGAACTCAAAGGCCCTTTTGTCTGGTAGGTCACCCTCTCTCAGGCTTTTGTGCTCCAATCTATTAAGGGAAGAAGGAGAGAAAAAATAGATTAGGCGATGCTCTGTGCTTAAATATATGGTGTGTTCATGAGAATTTAGAATGGGTAATTTGCAGGGTCAGTTTACAGGTGCTTAAAGAGAGAGATTCCTCCATTGTGGACAGGCAGAAGTAGAGCATGTGCGCAGAGGGAGTGGGGAATCCCTTTTAAGTGCCATTCTTTCAGCAAACACCACCCTCTGAATCAGAAAAAATTAAATGTAAAAAAACCAAACCCAGAAAACCTTCTTAAAAGTGTGGAAAAGCTGGGAGATAGCAAATATGCTGCTGTTGATTGGTACCATTATCCTATCCTATCCCATCCCAACCGTCCCCACCTTACTTTCTCCATCACCTGAGAGATGCGTAGCAAGCTGTACATTTAAAAACTGGCAAATGCACCTGTGGAGAGAATACTAAGATCACGTCTGTGGGCCTAATCCTGATCTCAGTTACACCAGTATAAATAAAGAGTAACTCTATTGATGTCATGGAGCTATCCTGATATACAAGCCATATGAAAGTAGCCCAGATTCTCAACGGCAGTTAGCTGCCTAACTCTTATTGGATACATTTACACTTATGGTGCTGTGAAGCAGACAGACAATGCACAGCCGAATATAAATAAATATATATAAATATCAGCGTAGATGGGGAGACACAACTTAGGCGAGTAAAGTAGCACACCCTACATGCTGGAATCCTAGGGTGTATTCCCTGCACAACTCTCTACTAGGGTGACCAAAGAGCAAGTCTGAAAAATCAGGACGGGGGTGGGAAGTAATAGTCACCTATATAAGACTGAATATAGGAATTGCCCCAATAAAATCAGGACATCTGGTCACCCTACTCTCTACACTCCCAAGCAGTGCCTCTCGCATCTACAGTGCTATTTTTAGCAATGTAGAGTCCCACTGTCTCCCTACTGCTAGAGCCACGGTGAAAGACTCCAGCAGGGAGGAAAGGCTCTGGCAGGGGGCCTTTCCCTGCTGGGTCTTTTCTCCACCAGAGCCTTTCCCCATTTTCTCTTCTCTGCCAGAGCCTGTTCTTGCCAAAGTGAAAATCTCCAACAGCAGGGAGCCGCTGGAGCCTTTTCCTGCTTCTGGAGCCTTTCATTGTGGCGTGTAGCTACACATCACAGTGACAAGTGTCGACACAGTCAGCCTTTCACTGCGGCGGATAGCTACGCGCATGGTGCTTGTACTCTACACACTGCCATGAGTGTAGACGTAGTCACTGAGCTGGGTGCCTACATAGCTTTGAGGATCTGGGCCTATGTGCCTACAAGGAGAGCAAGTGAAACATTATAAGCCAAGTACAAACTTTGAGTTAGCTGCCTAACTTCTTTCTTTGAGATTTTGCTGGTGTTTCGGATGAAGTTCTCTCTTCAGTCTCCCAATATCTGATGGGGCTTTGGGGACTGATTCTGCCCTCACTCACACCAGTTTTAACGCCATTGATTTCAATGGAGTTACTCCTGATTGACACTGGTGAGAGGGAGAGGAGAGTCAGGCCCTTTTCGGGAGATGGCTTGACATACTAGATTTTTCAAATATTCCTGGCTCTGATACAATACTTTGCGCTGTATAGACAGCCTTTTTCATCCAAGCATCTCAAAGCACCTGACGAAGCTGGGTAAACAGTAAAACTAGCCTCATTTTTACAAGTTGGGTAATTGAGAGTATAGGTAGGTTGTGGGCCAAAGGCCCAGCAAATTTGTGCTGGAAAATCTATTCTATGGCCCTGTAGCATAGGAGGGATGGGTTCCCTGACTCTACCATATTGCAAGAGTCTCTTTTCCTTTCCTGAAGCGTTCTGCATGCCCCCTTCTCCCTTCTGTGAAGACAACTCCTTTCACTTTTCCCTTGCTTAAGGCTGAGAGAGTATGACCCATGGGAATTTTATAAAACAGGATCCAGTTAAAATATATTTCAGACAAGAAAGAAGGGACAATAACGTAGCATTCTTCTACATTCCTCCTACAACCTGTGCTCTGGGAGCGATTTTTGATATAGGAAAAGAGGCTCCTGCCTTGGTTTGCTAGTCCTTCATTCTGCCCTGCTAACAAAAATCGTGTAATGTGCACGTTTCAGTGAAATGCTCATTGGATGCTACTGTCTCCGATCACAAGCCAAACCCTCAAAGGAGGTATGAAATCTCTCATTTGAGCTTATGGAGCTCTTCTCCTCATTGTTCCCTAGGGGGTCGGGGGCTGACCTCCTCCAACTCCCCTTGGAAAAGGCAGCGTGTTTGGGCCCTAGTCTGACAGATGTCCTAAGATCTGCATGGCTTTCTAGACACCCACAGAGGCTCTGTGCATGCACACAGTTACCCTGCTGGCCTCCCTTCCCCCTAACAGCATGTTCCTTCAAGAGTTCTGGCTGATTCCTTGTGCCAGTGAGACGGACCAGCCATAGAGGGGACGCCAAGGGAGTTAATACTGCTTTAAAAATCATTAAGGGTGACCTGCAAAGGAAAAACATTGGACTCCTGCCCTGTTTGCTTCTTTGTGATGTATAAAGGAGTGTTTGATCTTGCAATCTTAATGTTGCATTAATGACAGTTATTTATATTTCGGGCTGATCATGTAGAGAGCTGATTGCTTCCCAAGAGGCCATAATTTCCTATGGGACTTTTAAGGGAAAAAAGGAAAAGGAAATCTAGAGGTAACATTCACAACTCCTACTTAAGCTAACGGGAGCTCCAGCAGCTCAGCAACACTGAAAATCAGGCCATTCATTTGGAGAGTATTTAAATGTTTTTCAGAGGCACTCAAGTTTCAGTTTTCATCTTCACCTTTCTGTACCTCAGTTTCCCAATTTACAAAGCACCTAACTACAGTTTTAGGTGCAGTATAACAATTAAAAAGACAAAATAGGAACAAAATCCACAGTACAAAACTATAAAACAAACTACCCAACCAGAAGTTTCCAGGCTTAATAAAAATCACAGCATAAACAGAAATATTTATAGTGCTAATAAACCCTATTTAATTACCATCACCCTGGCCTTCCCCTTACCAAAAAGCCCAGGAACAAAATAATTGCAAGCAGATTGAGAAATGCATACAGTATTTTATCAGCAAGTGGATATTTGTTTTTCCTAATGTCTATTTCTTCAATCTCTGTAAAACTATAAGGAAGAATCTGAGACTGAAAATTTGGTCTAGTGCATGGTGTGGTGTAAGCAGCACCTTTACGCAGATAGTTATTAAGCCAGAGTATTTTCTGTAAATAGTTAACTGATCTTCTTTTACCTCTTTCTGCCTGACTATCTCATGGTTTTGGTGTTCTTTTCAGGTTTATTTGAAAGCCTCCATCATGGTCAAGAACTATGCAACAGCAGCTGCTATTGTGTTCCTGATTGACCGATTCCTATATTGGGCGGATGCCTCCAGCAAACTTCTTCGGGTTGCCAAGGGCCTGCACAAGTTGCAGCCAGCAACACCGATAGCCCCTCAGGTGGTTATTCGCCTAGCTCGCATCTCTGTAAATTCAGGTAACAAAAGTCTTGTTAAGCTCGCTCTCCATTTTCTCAGCTCATTTCTAATTAGGAGCTACTTGACTTTCAAGAGGATACTTTGTCCTATTCTGGGGATGACATTCCTATGATCCCAGTGCCATCTTTTCAAACCTAGGGCCCACCCCCACCCCGCTTGATCCCTCCCACCTCCTCTTGCCAGCACAAAGGGCCTGGCATAAAGAGTTTCAGAGCCAAAAGCAGTAGAGAAAATTGTGAAAGGGTGTGGAAAATACTAATTGGCGTTTTTGTTCCTTAACAAATCTGCCCTGCTGGTTTCAAACAGGGGTAGCTGAATTGCTATACTACTGACCAAGAGCCTTTAAAAAGTAGATTAGAATACTGACATTTTTCTCTGCACTGGCCCAGCCGCTTTTTGAGTAGGGCCACTTGACTATACAAACAATGCAGCTGACAGACCCGCTAATGTAAATTGGTACTTTTTTTTTTCCATCCCTCTTGGAGCATGGAGGTACCTGAATGGCTTTTAAAGTATCCTCCCGTTGTTATTTCAGGAGCCAAAGGTAAAAGGAGAAACGGACTGAATTGAGTATGGTTTTAACAACTTAGTTTAAAATGCATGACTTTTTTTGTAGAAATGATGACAAAAGAAACTATAATTTGCCTTTCATAATAGGTCTTATTTCTGTCTGTTTGTTTCTAATGCTCCCATTGCTGTAGTGTCTAAATGCCAGAATATTCATGCTTCGGCTGGTGCCGCAAACATGTAACTCTCCTCACATGAGCAGTTCTGTTGATTTCAGTTGGACTGCTTGAGGCGCAAAACAGCCTCAATATGATAACGGTGGCAAAACAAGGTCTCACGACATCTCCCTCAGTCCTCAAACCTGCCAGTGTGTGACCGAGGCCATTGAAATGGGGGACAAATGGCTGAGATGTGGAACACCCGTGTTTTGTTGCACGCTGTGTTGTTATTGGCAGTTTTTGCTGGGTTTTTTTCACTGCAAAGCCTGTGTTTAGGATGTTTCCTTGCTGTATGAATTCAATACCCAGGTTCTGTACTCTGCTCCTGGTGAGGGGTAATTGTGCAGGTTGCTTGAGGACTGATGGGTTTAGGGAGAGAGGATCCCTGCCTGGGTTTATTGGAGCACCATGAGGAGAGGGATTTAGGGAGAAGGAATGATTCCTGACCGGGCTGACCCCAGTACAGTTCAGGCCAGGCCAGGCCTTTCCCCAGTTTAGCTTTCCTCACGCCCCTCCACCTCTCATAAAATTAATTCTCTCCTATCCCCCTACTTCTCTGCGGCACTCCATAGCTACTGCCCCTGCTCCTTTCTGAGGAAAAAGAGGGAGCCCAGGAAACAGGCAGCGTAACTCCATTTTTCATAAGAAAGCATGTAGGAAGATGTGGAGCTGCTCAGCCTGCGAAGAGACCGGCAGCTCAGGGCCTGCCCTGTTCACTCCTTGCTCTTCTTCTGTGGATGATGTAGAAGACCAACCTCTTCTGTCTGAAACAACCTCTCTGTGCTTGTGATCTATCCCTAGGAGCAGCTCCTCGCTCCTTGAAAAGGTGTAGAGGGCATCAGGGAACCAAAGGTGCTGGAGGATAGCCTCCTCCTCCCCCCTCCCTCCTGCCCTACCTGGTAGTTGCCACTATTTCCCATCCTTGCAGGACACCACCTCAGACTGGGGGCAGAAGCAGTGTGGATGGCACAGTGGAGAGCTCAGCTCTGAGGGCTAGATCATGCCTTTTTAGCACAGCCCTACATTAAGGGAAGGACAGAGCACCACAGGCAAGCCTAGGCCTTTTACCGAGTGCAGCATACTTCCCTCGTTGTGGCAAGCCAGCTCAGCCAAGTGGCCCATGAAGGGGGCACAGCCATGGCACCTACTCCCAGCCCTCTTTTAGATGCGTGCCTCCTGTAGGGAGCATCTCGGAAGCAACTCTGTAAGTTTCCTTTCTCCCTCCCCACAGCTGGGTAGCTGTGTAGGGGCCAGCCAAACATGATGAGAAGTAATATTGTAATATCCAGCGTACTGGAAGGAATGAGGCAAGGCCCACAATTCTGCTAGGGTAATGTTTTTGTTGTTTTTTCTATTAACAAAACAAACTATTTTTTTATTCATTAGCCCAATTCTACAAACACATTGTACTGAGTATATCACATGAATACAATGGAACTATTCATGGCAATAGATCTGCACTCAAGTGTTGGCAGGATGGAGCTGTAGAGTAATGTATATTAACTCGGCATACAGGGTTTTCTAAGTACAAAAAATAGTACAAATATCCTAGCTACAAAGACCTACTTACCCACCATTTTTGCTGTGTTTCTGTGCATGCAAAATTGCATGTGACGATTAGTATACCTACAGGTGTCCTTTATTTCCTGACCACTTGCTTAAATCTAGCTGTCAATGTTTAATAGCAGTTCTAATTTCAGAAATATACTTTTAAATATTGTATAATTTAAAGCACTTAAACATGAACAGTGAATGCGTTAGGAAGATAGAGGCTAACTAGAATAGACAGACTTTTATCTGTGAATAATTGAGTCTCCTCTCCATTACGTAATGCATTTTTATGTTTATCTTTCTTTCTATCTCTTTTGGGGCTCTTTTTCAGGAAAACTTTTAAAAGCTGAGTATATCCTAAGCAGCCTTATAAATGACAATGGAGCAACAGGTATGTCTAGGTCATTATTTTTGGCAGTTTTTTAATTATTTTAGCTAATTGTACAACTCACCACACTCACACAAACTTTAAATATTATCATTCACTGCCCAAACCTCAATAAAGTCCTGATTCTGCAATGACTTACACCAGGCATAAGGCTTCCTAGCGATATTAGTCAGAATTTAGTTTGCTTCTAACAGTAGAAATAACCTGATCAGACATAATGCTAATAACTAATATGTGCCTGTGGGATTGGGTCTTAAATTGAGATGTTCTCTTGCAGTTTGATCATGCATTCCTTGTGCACCCACAAAAGCCCCTTTGTTGTTAGTATTATTTCCTTTTTAATTATTATTTTTGGTGCCCAAAAATGTGGTAGGCAAATTACGTATTTTCTTTCTCTCTGCTCTTTACCATTAGATATATATATATTTATATATATATATAAAATCATGGACAATGATTTCTCTTTTCACACTTCCCTAATTCATTCAGGACCCAGACTCTGTGAACCTTTACTTATCTCAAGAATTACCCTGCATCTTTTACTGTATCACTGGTACTCTGCCTGCTAATTTCTCTCCCATGGGAGTTTTCTAATCTTTTATCAGATTCAATCAGTTCACTGTTTGTTTGTTTTGTTTTATTTTTAAATCAGACAGTCAGAGAAATGTTTCTATCTTTCCTCCCAGAATCAGACTGGCTTTATGAGCAAAATTAATACTGTGCCCAGTGCCAATAATAGGTTTGTTTCACTATTTGATGACCATCAGGGCTAGAAATGCGGGATTTGTACCATTGGAAAAGAAAGCGTCCCAGCTTTCACAGCATTTGTTTCTAGCCTTGGAAAGGTCTGAAATGTTGGACTTAAAAGTGGTAATATTCTTGTGCTATTTTAGAAAACACTTAGAATTTTTAGAAATACTTATTTGTTATCATTCCTCTCTCACTCTGTGGTCTGTACAGTTGGCGTCATTGCTTACCTTATGTGTGGACCTGATATGAATAATTGCCAATCCCAGGTGCTCAATATTCATGAGTCAGGCCCCAAAAATCATGAAATTGGCTTAAAAATCATTCGGATTTTTAAAAACATATTTTACATTTTAGGTGCTTTTTCTTTGTCTTTTGGTTTCTGAGCCTTTATGATTCCCTTGGGTCAAGCTTTTCTCCACACCAATGAGAGCTAGAAACTTCCTTTTTTAAAATGAAAGATCAGTCTCTCATATATCCATGCACATCCAGGAGCTGGGGTTGAAGAGACATACCAATATTACAAGACTTGTGATAAAGTTCGCGTGGGTTGATAAAGCTGAACATGAACATCACTGCCAATTTTAAAAAATGTAAACCTCTGAGTTAAAGTTATTTGCATGCTGTTCAGAGAATAATTGTTTTACGTAATCGTAGTTTGTGATATTCTTACACACATCACTAAAAATAATTAAAGTAACGGTATGTCTTGTTTTGAATTACGCTTACAAACCTACTTATAAGTTAATAGAGTTTTGGGTGTGAAAAAAACCAGCCATATTACTATCAGATAAAAATAAGAATTGAGATATCTAATCATTATTTGATGAAATTATGAGCACTCTTGTTTTAAGATGCATAACATATTGATGTGTGATGGGAAAACAGTTTTTGCCACAGGGTAAAAATATTTGTTATGCTGCTATTTATACATCACCACAAATAAATAACTATATATTAATTAATGTAATTAATCACTTCAGTTAATATAGGTGATATTTAAATATAATGTATTAATATTTATATTTAGCCACCTTTGCAAATCACTTTGAAATCCTTAGAAGGGTATTCTATATAAGGGCCAAATATTAGTAGTGTTGTTGTTGTTCTATGGTATAGCTATAAACAATTGGTATGAAAGCTTTTTACTGGTCTAGCTCTCTGAGTTCTTTTACTTTTCCATCACCTTGGTATCTGAGTGCCTATAAGGTCGAAGGGCCTAATTCAAAGTCCATTCAAGTCATTGAAAAGACTCCAGTTGATTTCATTGGTATTTGGATCAGGTTTTAAGGGCTCAGGAACCACCAACAGCTGTGTCGCACTCCAGTGAGTTTTTACATTCTCGTTTCAGGTGTGTGGCTGTATTACAAGGAAAGTGACAGGACTCTTGTTCAGTCAGTCTGTATACAGATCAGAGGACAGATTCTGCAAAAGCTTGGTAAGACCACTCTCTAAAGCCATACACTTTTCAATGCAGTCATTTCACCATTTAAGCGCTAAAGTAATTTTTTATACTCACACCTTGTTAAAAAGTAATTCCTGTGTTAAGTAAAGACTTGGCATATCTAAAATTTTCCCCTGGCTTCCCTGACAGAGAAAGCCATGGAAAATTAGCTCTGCACACAACTGGCTGAGACAGCAAGAATTCACAGCTAGCAAGAGACCATTTACCAAACAAATGTACTTTACAAATCATCTGTCTTTTGCTGAGACAACCAGAAGATGCCAAGCGCTCGCAAATGCTGTTTCTTTTGTTATTTTCAATATTCAAGCTATTCCCCTTTTTTCAGCACTCTTTCCTGAATGCAACCAGCCAGTAGCTTACCTCCTTAGATACGTCATGGCAATTCCCTGGGCAGACGCAAGAAGTCCCCAGGTTGGTGGTGCAAAGAGCTTCTGTATTGAAGCTCTGCTCTTGGCAGGACAATAGTAAAACCTGCCTAATGCTATGCTGTGCCTTTTGAATAAATTTCCATTTTCATGACTGCTAATCTAGGGTCTTTCACAAGCCCAAAATTTACATTTATGAACAAACTGAAGCAATATGAAATTAATAAATGTAATGATGTAACTAACTAAGCTGGAAAAGTGTCACAGAGTGGTTTGATACAGTCTTGAAATCTCCCAGCTCAGGATAGGTGAAATAAACTCAGCTTTTTTAAAGCAATATATAGCAATGTTATAACGTAAAGAAGCAATCTACTTATTGACCATTTCTTTGCTTTATTTCAGGAATGTGGTATGAGGCAGCGGAGCTGATTTGGGCTTCAATTGTGGGCTATTTCAAACTCCCTCAGCCAGATAAAAAGGTTGGTATTTTTTCACCGTGAATACTCTTATTAATTCCATGTTGATTCCAGAATCCATTGTGTTCACCTCAGTCATATTTCCTGGCTTTATGCTTCCTGGATGTAATCAATGTCAGTATTTCAGTCAAGGTTAATACATGGGGCAAATGTTCTAGCTGAAAATTACACCACGCTTGATTTATTTTACATGCATGTGCGCACACTTCTTTTTTATTTTTTACCAGTATGTCTTGAGCTTTGTTTTGTTTTCTGCAAAGAAATAAAGTGATCGTTTTCATTCATTAGCATCACCAGATGTAAATGATCAAATGAGATGATGCAATGTAGTTCTCTGACAGAGTGACAGACTAATACCAAGAGGCAGCCATTATTATTTTTAGAGAGGGGCCTTAACCATTTTATTGGAACCAAACATTCTTGAACTTCAGAAGTGTTCAAATTCTGAACCAGGGTCTGGATAACTTTTTGTCTGGGTAGTTCTATAGCTCCCATTATCGAATATCTGAGTGGCTTACAGTGCTTAATATATTTATCCTCACAGCACCCCTGTGAGGATAAAGTGCTATTATCCCCATTTTACAGATGGGGAATTGAGGCACAGAGGGAAGTAAGTGATTTGCCCAGAGTCACACAGGAAGTCTGTGGCAGAGCAGGGAATTGAACCTTGGTCTCCTGAGTCCTACATGAGTGCCCTAATCATCATAGGTCCTGCAATCATCTTTCATATTTATATATATATGTTATTAACTTTGCAGATAGCCCAGATCTTTATAACACCTCCATGCTTTAGGATATTTGAAATCTGGATGTGAATTGTGTAAACTATCCTATCTTTATAATGGACCAAACTAAAACTCTAGATCCCAAACTCCTTAAACTTAAGTGGTTAAAACCGAAGCTTTGCAGCCTGAACCTGTCTCAGAAATACTTATATGAAAGCAGAGGTGTGTGTGGAATTTTACATATATTTAAGAAGGCAAAGAGCCATCATGTAATGGAATGATTTAGCAGTGCTCACTGCATTTAAGGTAATCTGTCGGCTGGCATACTGTTTGGGAATAGTGAACAATTGCCATGTTTTGGAAAGACACAGATGGCAAATTTACCTATCTGCATGACATTACAAATTCTTGTGATTCACTGACCCTTATTCAGAATTGTACGTTCCAATCCCTAGAGTTAAATCGTCATTATTTAGAGCTCTTGCCTTTTGGTCAAAATCTGGTGGTTGGTTTTTTTTAAACAATAGTTCAGGGCAACTTACCTCATCAGGAGTTTGGTGCTCTATTAGCAGAAGTGTGCATTAATTGCATTTGGTATGTTGTTTGTCTAGATATTTTTTCCTCGTTCCTCATAAATAATTTGAGAGATACTGATCAGTTCTAAATTATTGTTGTGTAAAAAAACGGATTAGTAGTCTGTTAAAATTGAGCATGAACAGATTAAGAACCTGTTTTCCAAAATCTATTTAACCAGGATTTAATGTAGCTTTTAGTTTGAAGTTATTCTTTTGTTATGTCACATGATGCTGTGCTGTATTTGTCACACCTTGAAAGCTGACAGACTAGAGGAAATGCCAAGGAAGAATGCAACAAAACTCAAATCCTCCTTCAAATCCCTCCTAAAAATACAGAGCCAAATCCATAGTTGGTGTAAATAGATGTAGTTTAATTCAGTGTAGTGGAACAATACAGACTTCTGCTAGCCCTAACTCCTTCCACAATGCCCACACATTTATAAAAATCCAAAAAACAAAATCCAGCTAAATTATTCCCTGCTCTAGATTTCCCCATGTGCCCTCTCTTCTTTATCTCTGCCTTGTAGATGGTAAAGGACTGTCTTTATCTTTGTGTCTTGTATAGCACCAGCAAAAATGGAATGGAAAATACACCTTATTTTTTGTTTTATTTTTCAGGGAATTTCTACATCATTGGGTATTTTGGCTGACATCTTTGTTTCCATGAGTGAGCAAGATTATAATAGTTTTAAAAACAACTATCAAAATGACCTGGTAAATATTCATGTATTAGAAGTCTCTTGCTATACCTTATTTAGTTACACACAGCTCAATCAAAATTCCTGCTCTTGTCCTCCTCTGAGTGTTTAGGGAAGCTCCACAACTCCAGCCAAAGAGTTCATTATCACCTTGACACAAAATGGGTGTCATTTCCCTCCAGGACAAATTGAAGGAACACTGTGAATATTGTTAAGGCCAAAATTAGGCACATCTTAAAACTTCTAACTTGATGGGAAGAGTGAATGGGAAGAGTCTCGGGGACACAGGAATTGCTATAGATCAGACCACCGTTATAGATAGTTTAGTATCTTACTCTGGCAGTAGCCCAAGTCTCATTATAGTGGAAGCCTGTTATGGACCCAAAACCTGAGCGGTGTTGAGCATCTGCAAAGCCAAATGGACTCAACTGATCAAATCCTAAAGTCCATAATATCTCCTGACTGAGTCCAAGATTCAAATTTAGGCTCAAACCTAACCGTGCTTCCGTCTACACAAAAATCACACTAATCCAGGGCTCAGAATCAGAATCCCTGGACTCCACGGGGGTGGAGGGTCTGATCTTGAGTCAATCCAGGGTTCAATTGAGCTTTGCAATGTAGACGCAGCCCCACTGGATCCATGCTGTGGGAGTCCACCAAACATATCCCATGGGCCGACTTGCTATGTCCTCTGGACAGTCAAGTTTTGTGGACAGTCAAGTTTTTCCACACTGCACCATGAACAAAGGGCTAGAATGGCCACATTTTGGGAGGTTGCTTGGAATTCTGGGTTACAGGTGCTTGGACTCAGGCCCACGTAATACAGTGCAGATGCTGCAGCCCCAGGTTGGGACCCAGGGTTCAACAATTCCTAACTTACAGTTATTAATGAATGTCAAGATTACAGCCATAATCTTGATTCTTATTTGTGACTGCCTTTCCTCTGGAATTGAGATTGAGTATCACGTGGATGGGCAGCTTTTCAATCTGTGGTGTCTTCATTCCAAAACTAAGGTCACCAGGACTGTTATCACCAACATACAGCATGCTGATGTCTGTGTTATCTTGCACACACCAAGGCTGACTTGCAATCCACCTTAGATCTCTTCTCAGACATCTATTATAGTTTAGGGCTCTTCCTCAACATTGGGAAGACTAAGGAGCTCCACCAGTCTACTCCAGGACAAGTTGCCCCCCTTCTCCCACAAATTGTCATTGGCGGTGAACCCCTGGAGAACTTGAGCATTTCCCCTACCTTGGTAGCCACCTCTCCCAGACCGCCAATCTTGATGTGGAGATCAAACGTAGGATCCATTGTGCCAGAGCACCCTTTGGAAAGTTGTTCCATCAAGTCTTATTGACAGAGATCTGCGGTTGGAAACTAAGATCCTGGTGTACAATGCAGTAGTCATCCCCACTCTCCTTTATGGGTGCAATACATGGTGACATATTGAAGCCAGCTTAAGCGTCTGGAGTGGTGCCAACAGTGCTGCCTTAGGAAGATTCTCCATATCAGAAGGGAAGACCGTTGCACCAATGCCAGCATTCTCTCTGCAGCTAACATCACCAGTGTTGAGGTGAAGATTATGAAACATCAGCTTCGCTGGGCTGCTCATTGAGTGCAGATGGCTGATACTTGTCTTCCAAAGCAAGTCCTCTTTTCTCAACTTAGTCATGGTAAGAAGACCCACAGGGGACAGAGGAAGTGCTACAAAGACACCCTAAAAATATATCTTAAGAAGGGAGGCACTGACCCCACAAATTGGGAAGAGCTGGCTGGCAATAGACTGCAATGGCGACACATAATACATGAAGCCTCAGCCTGTTTTGAAGTTGATTGCCTTGCTTAAGAGGCTGAGAAATGACAGAGGAGGAAAAAAAGTGTATAGCATCTCGGCCAGCAGTTGTGCTTCCCCTGGCAGACATCATCCTCCTATTGAGGGGACGTAATCCTCCTGTTGAGGGGATAGCCAGCAACAACAACGAATGAGTGTAGACACTCAACACAGGATCTGCTAATTCAATTTCTACTAATCCTAGACTTACACCTCAATGTAGACATACCCTGTAACTGTTACTTGCCTTTTTCCACCACCAAGAACATGACATTACAAAGATGATGTAGTGTGTAGAGGAATTTTTATCAGGAAATTTTATTCCAATTGAACCTACTTGTCATTGGCATGTCTATATTATCTATGGAAGTATTTGGTCTATACACTTCTATCCTTAGCAATCTGTTGTTTTGGGTTTTTTGACATTATGCAACATTTTGGAATAGGTAGAGGCAGTTATTACCCTGTGAAGAGCAGCTTTGTCCTAATAATTTGTGGCAGTTCATTTTTTGCCAATCATTGAGTATGATGGGGAGAAGGAAGAAAGAACCAGGCCAGAATCTCTGAGGATTTTCCTGCCTCCTTAACTTATTTTGCACCAGATTTTCAGTGAGGCAAATTATTGAAAAGTCATTGTGAGCATTTAGGGTTGACCCACACCAAAAGGTTTAGATTTCAAACCCCCCATGATTTGGAGAAGTTAGGATCCAGAATTTTGGTTGGGGCCTATCTAACAGTAAAGAGCAATGAGTTCAGTGCTTATTTAAAAAAAACAAACAAAAACCATGAACCCTGCTTTCTGAAAAGAAAATGTCTGTCTAAAGTCAGTTTCCTTCCTGCTGTTTTAATAGAGTCTTCTCCAAGAGTTCGACCATCGCTTGCTGTCAGCTGCTGAAGCCTGCAAGCTGGCAGCTGCCTTCAGCCAGTACACCCCGCTTTTTGTGCTCACAGCGGTGGTGAGTATGATTTCAGTACACATCTGGGCTTTGGGTATGATGATGCACACCTCCCCCACTCCCATTCCTATCTAAAATCACAGAGGGAGAAAGACAGGCAGAGATACAGATCACCCAGAGTGATGATGATACAAGTTAATACCTCACCCCCCTAAGCAAATTTAGAATAAAGCAGCAGCAGCAAGATATGAGACAATCTTACCTTGTTTCCTAGTAATGTAGAAACAAACTGTAAGAGCTGGTATCTGTGCCTTGAAATGCATGAAGAAATAGGTTTTTTTCTTTTTACTTGGAACAGAATTCCAGATTTCTAATTCATTGACTTCTAATCTTTTTTTCCTTTTCAGAACATCCGTGGTACATGCTTATTGTCCTATAGTTACTCCAAGGAATGTCCACCAGAGAAGAGAAAGTTTTATTTGTCTGAAGCTAAAGAATCTTTTGAAATTGGTCTCCTCACCAAGAAAGAAAGTGACTCTGTCACTAGCAGGCAGGAGCTTCATAGTTTCATTAAAGCAGCTTTCTGCCTTACAACAGTTCATCAACAACTCTACGGGGAGAGTGAGAGACTCTGTGAGGTGAGACAGCTCTGTAGCAAAGCCATGGAGAAACTGTACATGTACAGCACTTCACCATTTACAGAAGATCAAGAAAAAGGAACACTTGCCAAGGAGATCATGTCTTTGATCATGTCTGTCAAGGAGCATTTAGAAGTACAAAGTTTCCCTAATTCCGATACAGCGTCTTATGTTCCTAATAGCTATAAAGGTGGAGTGGAAAAGCCTATCTTGCGTGGTGAAGTGGATTTTGAGAAAATCCTTGAAATGCATTCCCAGCATCATAGGTCAGTAAGTGAAGTGTTTGAAAGTTCTTGCAGGAGCCATGAAACCAGGCATAGAGAATCCAAAATGGGAGCTTGCATCACTACCTTGAAAACTGAAACTAAAAATGTAGACACCATTTGTACCACTGAAGAAAAATTATGCCATGGGAAGGGCACTGCCAAAATCTCTGCTTCACAAAAAGCAAGAAGAAGCCATGAGAGACTCAGTGGCCAAACAAGAAGGAAATGGGTTAGTTCTAATGCAAAGGATGTCTTCCTTGAAGAAGAAATGGAGAGCAAGCCATTAGACAAAATTACAAATGATGAAAATGGCATTTCCAGCAGCTTGCAAAGCAGGAGTCAAACCACTAGTTCTTTGAAGTCTTGGAGCAAGTTATCAAGATCAAGTTCCTCTGCTAGCTGGGAGGAGCTAGATTGTAATGCTAGCAGTAAGCTGCCCAGAGACTGGCAAGAAAAGGAAAAGAGCTCAGTGGATGAGCAGTGTTGCATAGCCTCAACTGAATCTACTGACGAAAATGTTCAAATTGGTAGCCTGCACTCGTTGTCTTTCAAAACTCATCATCTTTCTCTTCAAGAATCACAAGGTGGCAGTTCAGGTCCTCCTCAGCATTCATTAAAGAAAAATACAGTCTTTGCTAATAGACTAGCAGATATGTCCTCTGCTTCCAGAGAAGGGCTCTTGCAGAAGACAGAACCGGAAAGGAATGCCCCAAAACAGAAAGCATGGGATACCAATAATATAGACTTCAGGAACAATGCTATTTCTTTCATGGATTTAAAGAGTCCTCATTCTTCTGTTCCCAGCAGACCTGAGAGAGAGATGATTTCCTCTTCCTTGGCAGAATTAGAATCCTTTGGTTTAACTCCAGAGCCAACGGTTGACTCCAGAGCCAAGGACAGCAATAGAGACTTCCATATGATTCATGGTCCTACTCAGCACAGCATAGTGGAAGGAAATTTAATAGATGCTGATGGGTATAAAAGAGCCACAGAGTCATTATCTAGAAATAATTATGTGTGGATTGACCCAGAAGGAGACACTGTAGACCATACAGAGGATCTGTCAGTTGAGCCACATGTACCTGCTACATCTATAAGCAGCAAGCCAAAAATAGCTAGTGATTCCTTTGTGTGTAACTGGATTAATAAATCTTCTGCAGAAATGGCTGGAAATGGGTCCTTTGGAATGCCTGAAGTTGACCCCCAAGCAAATACAGAAGATGAATGGGAGTTTGCTTTCAGCAATAGAGGGAGCTCAGTAAATAATTCTCCTGCCATGAATGCTCCAAGACCTCAGCTTAGCCACAGGGTTGAGAGCAGAGTTTTTCCATCAAGGAGGAAGAAGCCAGAAGCTGATGACTTCAATGACTGTGCTACCACAGAGGAAGATGAAGGGGAAAATTTCAGGAACATTCTGAACAGCAGCCACAGCTCAAGCTCCTCTCTGAAATCATGGTACAAATCACCTCAGTTTTCCAGCAGCTTCTCTGAACTAGAGAACCCATCATTTCTGAACTCCAGTGGGAGCTCTTTTGTCTTTGTGCCTGGGAGAACCAAAGAACAAATCCTAGAAGCTCGCTTTCTAGAGGATGATGACTATGAGAAACTCTTGTCAGGTGTTGAACATAAATGGCTAGTGCAGAGACTGGAGACTACTGGAATGTTTAAGCCTAGACAGCTCCATAGAGCATACTGTAAGTAACATCTCCCCTCTGTGTATATGCTCTGTGCCATCGTGACCCCAAACATAGTTATAAGATGGTAAGGGCTAACCTTTGAAGGGATTTTGTACTACATACAGGCTGGCATTCTTGTTATGGTGTTGAACAAGGTATAAAACCCTCAGAGACAGCTAGAAGCAGCAGATAGAACTCTTAAAGTCTGATCTCGGCATTCTTATTCACATGTGTTTGTGCATCAGCCTTATAATTCGGTGGTTAGAGCACTGACCTTGTAAATGGAGGGTCACATGTTTTGTTTCTCATTTTGGCCTACACCAATAATTTAGATCAGAGTAGAGTAGGGACTGGTCTTTTCTGGTCTTAAAAAGTTATGAAATTATGGGTGAGTAAAGGCTTCAGAATCAGGTCTCTACCTCTTACTAGGATCATGTAGATCTCAAGGGTATTTTCGGATATTTTTAGGCCCTCTTCATTTTACAAAATACTTAGATTTAAATGAGCAAATAGCCACGTCAGAGTAGAACAACATTTTTGCTTAGTTTGCTATTTTGTTTAATATCACATTCAATTTTTTTTCTTTTATCTGTTAACCAAACCAAGTCATACTGTACCTGCTGCCAGACTCTCTCAATTATTTTTAATTTGGCTTAAGGTCCTTTTGAGTTTTATATTTTGTTCATTTCAATAAAACTCTGTTCTCAGTCTGTGAGTCTAGGACCTTTGTCTGCTGGCTCACAAAATTAATAAACAAACACAGCTGAAGCAAAGCACTGGTTTAAAGTGTGGCTCTACTCTTAAGAGGGTAAGGTTTTGATTAAACATTTTGATTAACCTCATCCGGGAAAAAAAAATGTCCAAAGTTCAGTTTGTGAAAATTGGTGAAAATTTTGACTTGTGACAGGAAAATTATTTGAAATCTTGAAAATTTTGCATGATCATTTCCTGCCCAGCTGTAAGTGCCATGCTGCATCAGGGCCATGGTCAGTCTAGGACAGTGTCCGCTCTCTGACAGTGCCAGCACCAGATGCTTCAGGGGAAGGAATAAGAAACCGCTGTGGGCAGATGTAGTATAATCTGCCTCCATATGAAGGTCTCCTAATCCCTTACAGTAGATTGATTTGAACTCTGAGGGTTTTATATCCCTTCCAAATTTATGTTAGCATCAACTATTATAAATCTGGATATTCTTGTTATCAGTATAAATGTCAAGTCCCACATAATTTGGTATTATTCATCTTTATATACATAATCTATGCTCCCTGGCCTAGAGGCTTCTGACTGGCTCATAGCAGGGACATTACAGAGCAGGAGCGAAATGCATTTGATTCTTTCTGTGGCTATTTTGTATTCTCTACTGGCTATTAGTTTTTCTGCAGAACGCCATTATCATTTAAGCTTTTAGTGATATACAAGACACGTGCAGGAAAACTCTGTTACCTCAGAGTAGCCCTACAGTGTGTCCTTCTGCCAAAACAGTGCATTTTGCCTAACTACATTTTATATTTCCACTTATGGATGAGCTTCTTCAAAAGATGCTGTTTCAATGCTGCACTGTAATAATTTATGGAGTGTGACAAGATATCAGAGCTTTGAGACTTTGTCTGGGCATGGACATCAATCCTAACAGGAAAAACTTGATAGTTTTTAAATTTCATCCTTGGTTACTGGTATGGAACAACCTTGCTAAAGAAGCTGTCTTTTTCATTTGTGGGGGTTTTCTTTTGGTAGCTGCTCTTCTTCTGAAATACTCTAAGAAATCTGGGCTGTGGACAGGCCAGGAAACGGCTGTATATATTGGAGACTACCTGAGCGTGGCGAAGGAAGGCAAACAAAGGAATGCATTTTGGATACACTTTCTGCATCAAGAAGAAACTCTGGGAAGGTATTGATCAAGCACAAATTGCTGAAGTGAAATTTTAATCAGAGCTAATTCTGCACATATCGGAACATAGCAATTTCCATAGTAGATCAGACCCAAAGTCTATCTAGTTCAGTGTCCTGTCTCTGGCAATGGCCTGTATCAGATGCTTCAGAAAAAGGTGCAAGAAACTGCACTGTTATAGGGAGTTATGGGATAAGGTGCTCCTGGGGAAAAAATTTCCTAATCTCCATTAGTTAAGAGCTGGCTAATATCCTGAAGCAGAAGGGTTTATATCCCTTCCAAAGCTCCTGGCTGTTTGGTTAATCCTCCCTATTATAGCTCTGGATATTCTTGTTATGCAGTTGATTCTGCAGTTATGGCTTTCTATAGGGATAGGTATTTTAAAAGAACCAACTGCTTCAGATACTTGCGTCACATTTAGTGTCCATTTTCCTGTTATGCCCATAGGTTTGTCTACACACAAACCTTCATAGAAATAAATACATGGATTTTGTTTCAGATTTTTTTGTATTTTCAAACTCTCTCATTTTGGATTATGTTTCCTGTTTCTGTTTTAAATATAATGCAGATACAACACTCTTAATCTGAAATGAGAGTATCCACACACAGATGTGCATGAAATAAGAAAATGGGCAAATTAAAACCCATTTAGTGGTTTTAGTTCAAGCTTGTATGTAAACAAGGCACACAGAGCATGCAAGATTGTTGTGTTTTAGTAAATATGTAAGTAGAGGTTGCTTGTGGGCACAAGATTAACTACCAAGTATTGTCCTCTACATGGAGTGAAGGACTTAAACACCTTGTGCATTGGGTTTTATATTTTAAATTAAAAAATTATATTAAAATATTTAGGTCTTGCTGTAATAAATGTTGCAATGCTTGTCTGATTTTTCAAAAGTGATTTAGTCACTTGGGAGCCTAAATCCCATTTATACTCAGAGATTTTAACTCCCAAGTGTCTAAATCACTTTTGAAAGTGAGATTTAGGCTCTTAAAGCAGTTAGGCATTGCAATGCTGAGTGCAGCAACATGTAAATGGCTTTAAAATTCTGGGCCTAGCTGTCTTGTTCTCAAGAGGATAGGATAAGGAAAGAGCAGGGTGGGAGGGGAAGGGGGCAGAGCATGGCAAGTCTGAGAGATGAGTAAAATTTTATTCTCAGTGTAGTGATTTTGAGAAATGGACACCTCTGCCCTGAGACCTGGAATAAGATCACGAACTCACTTTACCTAGGCCACAGCCCCTAGCAGCAGTGCTTGCTGCATGGCAGAGGGAAATGCAGATTTTGGACCATGAGTAAATGTGATTTATGGCTTATTAGGGTATATAGTGGGATTTTCAAAGGTGCCTCTGCTCCATTGGAAGTCAGCTGGAGTTAGATGCCTAATTCATTTACATGCTTTTGAAACTCTCATCCTAAAACTAAGATCTTTCATAGCTAATGTCTATTATTTCATCAAGAGGTACAAGATGAGACTTCAGCTGTTGTCATTTTAAATAAGTTACCAGTAAATAGCTTTGCCCTTGAACAACAAAGTGGATATGTGTTAGTGATTTGCATCATATTGAGGATTTCCCTGATTGCTATCTGCCTGAGGAATTGGCTATCCTGTGTGTTTGTTTTTACCATGTAGGTATGTTGGGAAAGAGTATAAAGAAGAAAAGGGGCTTCTTCACCATTTCATTGATGTGGAGCGACAAATGACTGCCCAGTACTACGTGACAGAATTCAACAAAAGGCTGTATGAGCAAAAGATCCCAACACAAATCTTTTACATCCCCTCTGCAATACTGCTGGTGAGAAGTCCCAAACTGAGGGAGACCAGGAAATCAATTGAAGGAGGGAACTTGCAGGCGCCACCAGGAAATGATCAGAGAACATTTCTCCTATAGAAAAATGGGTAGAGTCAGAGTATAAAACGAGTAGAGTTACAAGATCCCGGCAGAACAAAATAATGCAACCCTTGTAAATATTCATTCGTAATAATAATAATAAAGACGCTTGTGTCCGATACGCAGTGGATATGTCTATACAGCATTTTGGAGCGAGCAGGAGCGAACCTCCTGGCCTGGGTCGACAGACTTGGAGAAATGGAGCTTACGCAAGTATTCCAAAACTAGCTGTGTAGACAGCACTTGCAATTTATAGCTCAGGCTGGAGCTCGGGTTCTGAAGCCCACCCTCTCAATAGGCTTCAGGGCCCAAGCTCAAGCCGTGACTTCAAAACGCTGGCTGCACAGCTCTTTTTAGAACACTAGCGTGAACCTCGCTAGACCAAGTCTATGGACCCAGGCTGGGAAGCTCGCTCATTCTCACTCCGAAATGCTTGGTGATCTCTTAAGAAGCAAATGCCATTACCTGGTAAACAAGTATGATTATTTAAAGATGAAAAAACATCTGTCATACAAGCACTGATTCTCACCAGAGGGCATAGTGGGTGCAACTGTAAAAAGTATGAATGTCCTGCCAGGGCCACAAAACCATAACTTTCCATGTGGACCTTGGGCAAGGAAGGGCTCAGTTAAGAAGCTGGCAGGTACAGTTGCCCAACTTGTGTTAGCACTTAACCAATTTGTGCACAGATATACAAGGGCTCATGTTTGCCTTCAGGTGCACATGCTATATTAGTAGCTGCACCTTTAGCATACTTCTTGAAAATTTAGCCTATACTTAATGATGCACTCTGAAAGACCAGAATTATGGTCAAATCCTGCTCGGTTTGTTCACTTAAATTGGCCCATTGACTTAAGTGGTACTACTCAGCACCAGTGTTGGAACTGGAGGTGGCCATGTGGCCGGGGCACTTCCACTCTTAATTCCTCTGCCACTTTGTCCTTGGCCCCCCACTTCTACAAGGTTCTGGTGCCCTTGCTACTCAGATGAGCAAGGCAAGCAGAGTGTGGCCCTTAGTTTGTCAGTTCCTTGGGGCAGGGATCTGGTTTTTTTTCATTTGATCAATAAAAAACTTTAAATTATTAATAATAAGTACTCATAGTAATGATGTTACAGGAAATAAATGTTACGATCATATGGGTCAGATCCTCGGGTCCAGCCAGTCTCCACTCAATGCAGCCTGACGGTTACGTTAATTTGCATTGATTTGTAATGGTACCCAAGGAGTGGAAGAGGACCACCAGATTGTAGCATATCCAGTCTTGCCCCCAACACAGCCTCTATACTGAGGGGGATGAGAGGGGATGTCATAAAAGCCAACATAGCTGGCAACATGCCATGTGAGAAATCTGCAGCTACCCTAGGATAGTGATTTTCTGGCCCTCAGGCGCAGAAGGGTTAGAGAATTAGCCAACATCTATCCCTCTATCTTTTATAGATCTAGGTTATATATTTAAATAGGTTTCTATTAGACTTCTGCATTTCAGATACAAGTAGCCAAGTAGTCTAAGTTTTGTACAGTGTCGATGTCCTATTTCTCTGTCTCTGCATGGTGCAGAATATAAGTTAATATAAGTTACTGCTCCGTTGTTCACATATACAGTATAATGCAATATGCAAATGACCTTGGATAAAAGAGCTTTGCTTTACTTTTTTTCCTAAGTATGCTGTCATTGGTGCTGCTTTACATTGAAACACTGGTTAGCGAGGCCTTAATGTGTTTTAGCACCAATACATTCAAGCACTTGCATATGTAGAAATAACTGCATCAACCAACACAGACAGTGTGAAAGATGAACAGTTGCTGGTGTCTGCCATCTTCCCAGATCTTTACCCCACTTTTTCTACTGACTTTCTTGTAATATGTTTTTCGTTTGCTTTACAAGCAAGATTCCTGTAGAACTTGTTGATCACTGTGTCTGGTCTCACGAGGCTGAATTGATATTTGCAGAGTTTACACTTTCTTCTCTCTAGCTAGATGCGAGCTCTGCTTCCAGATGTGCTGTGATGGGAACAAATGGGTGGCACGGTTTGGAGACTCTTTACATCCATTTTCCTTTTAGTACTGTGGGGAAAAGTAATAGTGCAAATGAGAATTCAAATAGCTGAGCTATAGGACTTTTCACCATTTTCATCTCTGCTGGGATTAGTTTAACACTTGAACATTCTGGTTTATTTCAGATATTAGAAGGCAAATCTATAAAAGGATGTGTGAGTGTGGAGCCCTATATTTTGGGAGAATTTGTGAAACTCTCTAATAACACAAAAGTAGTAAAGACAGAGTACAAAGCCACGGAGTATGGCTTGGCCTTTGGCCATTTCTCCTATGAGTTTTCCCGTGGCACAGATGTTGTTGTCGATTTACAAGGTTTGTATGATGGCTGGTTCCGTTTGTTGTGTGTCCTTCCCATTTTCCAGCAGAGTGTGCTGTACAAAGAACAAAACCATTTAAAATGTCACTAAGGCGAGGGGAGGCATAGAGAGGACTCAGACTCACACCGTGTCAGAAAACAGGCCTTAATTTTTGGCATGTGAAATAAATCACACCTGGCAGCTCAAAGAGAACCTCGCTCTCTTGATGTGAAAGAAACTGCCATCACTTTCCTGGGTCAGATCCTAGTGTGATGCAGCCTTGTGTCACTCCACCCATGTGAAAGCTAAACTGCAGCTAGCAGATACGGGCCCTTGAGGGGCTTCTCTGCAAAGGGACTCCTCAGGTGACATAGAGCCAGTGTAGCAGTTCCTATGCCACCCTTCTCCTTTCTGTGACTGGCAGGTCCCAAAATGACTGAAAGCTACCTTTGCGTGTGCACACCCCTTCTTTAGCTGCACAGAGTTCTCCTTGGTTAGAGCTGAGGATCTAATGTGCTAATCTTTAGCCTCTCTGTCCACTTAAGTACTTTTTGAGTGCACTCCATCCGTCTTCCTTAGCAGGGTAAAGCGAAGGAAAGCCTAGAACAGGAGGCTATTGGGACCTAACATGGTCTTGTGATTGTTCATACCTGAATATCAATACAGATATTAAGGACCTTATTCTGCTCTCGCTTACCCTGGGGTAAATCAGGAGTAACTTCACTGATATCAGCAGAGTTCCACCTGTATGAGATCAGACTTGGCGGGGGGTGGGGGCTTAATTACAGAACACAGTGAAGTGAAGGGATTATTATATATAGTTTTATATTCAGATGTCTTCTTTATTCTACAGGTTGGGTGACAGGTAATGGAAAAGGCCTCATCTACCTCACAGATCCCCAGATTCATTCTCTTAACGGGAAAGAAGTTTCACACTCCACCAACTTTGGGAAGAAAGGAATTTATTATTTCTTCAACGATCAACACATGGAGTGCAATGAAATCTGCCATCGTATTTCTTTAACAAGGCCTTCAGTAGCAAAACCTAACTAGCCTTGTGAAAAGACAGCCTGACAAGCACTGAAGTAACTCTGCTTGTGAGTAAAGTTACTTCTTTTCATGAGTGTTGGAAGGATCTGGGTGATAGTTCCAGTTTGGTAACACTATGTTACTGAATACAGCTTGTGGTGGAAATTAACAAATCATGTAAAAGTATGTTAAAGGAACAGACAGGGTATAACAAACCCATAGGAGCCAGGAAAATTATGAGCTAACACTAGAACTCTGTCCTTATAATGATCAATCTCATCTAGAAATTACACCACCAGAAGGAGACAAGACAATACAACCTTTATTTGTGCCTGGACTTCAGTGTGGCTTTAAACTGAGTAAGGACGGTTGGATTTGTAATCCGTCCCCAGCTGCTATTTCAGGGTGCTATGGTAAGGATCAGGAAGTATTCAGGATCTAGTATAGTTATTTCAAGTATGTGTATTTACTTATGTTTATGGTTTACAGGGTCTTTTTTCAATGTTGACATGCTGTGTTTCTGAAACAAAAAGTGATAAAAACGTAGCTCTTTTCTCTCAGACCTGAGTGTGTAGTTTCTTGCATGCGTTGTAAACTGGCAGTGTTAACTGTGATAGCCGCGGAGCAAACCTTGCAGTCCTTTGACAAGCAAAATGGCTTTTGAAGCCAAAGGAAGCCTTGCCTGAGGAAAGATGGCAGGACTTGGTCACACCTGTGTTAATGTGGCCACCGGAGACTTTCCTACCAGCCTGACAGTTCTCTCTTAAAAACAAAACAAAGCACTCTCTGCTGCCTGTAATGGAACTGTGGCTACCACAAATTGAAACGCCAGTCTCACACCCTTAGTCACACAAGTGGTCCCGCTGAAGTGAAGGGAGCTGCTTGTGTGACTAAGGGTTTCCAGGGCCAGGTCTTTATGCAGTAAACTCAAGTGTAGTTATAAACTAAGGGCTTGTCTATACAGAGAGTTAGTGTGTGGCAAGTTGGAATGTAAATCTACGGTGCATCAGCTGGCCATGCACTGGCTGTCTGCGTGGACCATGCTACGACTGCTGTGAAACTTTGACTGAACTTGTAGTGCATGTTAGTAGGATCCACACAGTCCGTTAGTGCATGGCAGGCTAGCATGCTGTACATTTACTCCCCAGGTTGCTGCATACTAACTGTCCGTAGCTATGAGCCATAAGTGATGGCAAGTTGGTCTGTAAGAAATTTGTTTATGCTATTTTTGGCTTCCAGCTGGATGTGGGTGAGTTTAGGGCATCCCCTGCCGTCCTAAATGTGTGGAGGGAGGTGAGGGGGGCTCGTTCTGATCTTGCTTATACTAGTTGTACATGGTGTCACGACTCCCTAGAGCTGGTGGTGGAAGGTGGACCCTTGGCTGAGCTAGCATAGGGGGGATATTGTGATTCGCTGCTGGTACCGAGGAGGCCATGGGGGAGGAATTACGCCTCAGATGGGTTTCTCTGGCTATGTCTACACTATAAGCTAGGGATGTGATTCCAAACCCATGTAGATGTATTTATGGTAGCTTTCATCTGCTAAAAATAGTAGTTTGCTACGATAACAGGGGCAACTGCAGCACATGCTAGCAGCTCTGAGTACGTACCCAGGGGGTTCAGATGGATTTGTACTCAGGGCAGTTAGCACAGTGCTGCTGCTTCCTGGGCTGTTCATAAAATCACAGAGCCATAGGGATAGACTGGACCGCAGGGTGATCTGGTCTAGCCCCCTGCCGTGATGCAGGACTGGTTGTGTGTAAACCATCCAAGACAGATGGCTATCCATCTGCTTCTTGAAAACTTCCAATGAAGGAGCTTCTATGATTTCCCTAAGCAGTTTGTTCCATTGTCCTACTGTTCTTACAGTTAAGAAGTTTTTCCTGAGATTTAATCTAAATCTGCTATGCTGTAGTTTGGGCCCATTGGCTCTTGTTCTGCCCTCTGAGGCAAGAGAGAACAATCTTCTTCCATCTTTTTTATGGCAGTCTTTCAAGTATTTGAAGACGGCTATCATGTCCCCCCCAATTTCCTCTTTTCCAAACTAAGCGTACCCAGTTCCTTCATCCTTTGCTCATACAACTTATGTTCCATCCCTTTGATCATCTTTGTCACTCGTCTCTGGATCCTTTCCAGTTTCTCGACATCCTTTCTATACAGCAGTGACCAAAATTGGACACAGTACTGTAGCTGAGGCCTAACCAATGCCAAGTAGAACAGTACTAGCACCTCCCGTGACTTTCCTGCTTTGCCTCTGTTGATGCAACCCAAAATTGCATTTGCTGTTTTTGCAACAGCATGGCATTGTTGACTCATGTTGAGGTTGTGATCCACCACAGTTCCCAGATCCTTCTCAGCAGTGCTGCTGCCAAGGCAGTTATCCCCCATTCTGTATTTGTGCGTTTGTTTTTTCTTCCCTAAGTGCAGCACCTTACATTTATCTTTGTTGAAATGTTGAATCTACCTTTGTTGAAAGTATTGCGGCTACATTACTATTTTTAGCATTCCAACTCTGATGAGAGCTAGCACGAATACGTGTACATGAGCTGGGAATCACACCCCTAGCTCATAGTGTAGACGTAGCTACAGAGTCACAATGTCTCCTGGGGACTGCAGCTTACACAACTTAAAGTCACATTCTAGACCAACGTGCTCATCCAGCACTAACTTTTTCTCTGACACTTTTCACACTCTTTTCACTGATGTTGTAAGAGCCTGTCATCTGTAACTCTTGTCGTCTGGAAGTGCCTTCCTGAACATCTGTGCTTAACTCCTAGCTGTTTTCAAATCCACCCTGAAAGGATATCTTTTCTCCCTTGTCTACAGCTTTTACTTCCCTTTTTCTTCTGCTTTCATTTCTAACGTGTCTCTTGATTTAATTCTATAAAGAATGAAGATGTCAAACTCCCTATGTGCTTAATGTATCTATCCAGCCCATCACATATTAGGATATCTGCAAAATATAAGAATATCATATAAAAATTAAGTTTGTGCGCCTCATGATTGTGCAAATAAACTTTCAAATGTTCAGTGATCCTGTGCACTAGCCTAGATAGCCTGAAACAGCAACTCTAAGAAAGTTGTGAATTGCCCTAATTACGTATCAGTATCATGTTAACTCCAAGTGTAATGATGCCCAAAGGAAACACATTTTTGGTTAACTTAGGCATGCAATTGTACACATCATTTGCCAATACATCTTCTGCAGTTGTGCATGCAAATTAGGTAATTGCACGTACAAATGATAGACATAGGGATGGTCCTAGAAGAATCCTGTAGAATATTCCCAGTGACTGATGCTGAATGCACTAGTAATTTTATTAGCTATGCGTTTGATCTGCCTCCCATTAACAGGCAATGGAAGGATTTCTATTGACTCCAATGAGTTATCTTGGCCTCTGAAAGTTTAGTAGCTATAAGAAGGTTATAGTCTAGTTCATCCTTTGTACAATTATTATCATCAGTGGGAGCTCTGCTGTCGACTGAGGATAATTTTATGTCCCTGATTTTGTGACTGTGGCCCACAGACCATAATATAAAACTGTAATTCTACACAGAATGGGTTTGTTACCTTAGCATTTTGGGGTAAAGTTTATATTGGAAACTATTTTAAAAATAGAGTTGTAGAAGTCTGTTTTGGGGGTTTCTGCTATCAACATAAATTATGAGACTGAAGCAGAAATGTCTGGTGAGATTCTGGGGCTCAGAAGATGTAATTTCACACTGCCACTCTCAACAGCCAGTGTCACTTGTCCTGCTGTTCTGCCCCCTGAGAATACTTAATTTAATTCAACTCACACTCCTAAGACGTTTCATGGAGCTTTTACATGTTTTCTGTCTGTGCTGGGGACATGTTTTAGTATTGCATGTATATGCAGCTGCTGCTTTGAACATTTCCTCTTTATTTCATTATTTTTATCTGCACTTTTGTTATTGTTCATGGTTCTATAATATACTCCAAAAACCCCTGATTTTTAACACTCCACAGTCTTTGAATGTCCTGTGGTATGTATGCTGTCCGCAAACTTCAATAGTGCTTACCCTGGGTAGAGGCAGCTGCCGCTTTTTTACTTTTTATGAAACAATCTTTTGTTTTTTTTATATCAAAGCTTGTAATTCATGGATGTGACCTTCTTGGACTTTTGTGAGCTACCACCTGGAGAATTGGAAAGTAGCAAATGCAGTTATGCCATTCCCTTCTCAGAAACTCATTGGGGATGTATTCCAGGGGCAAAGAATGTCAGTCTGTATCTTCATTAGATTTCTTATAGAGCTTGTCTTCATTGCAACGGTTAGCTCGAGTTAGTACACTCAAATTACTGCATGCAAGCTAGCCTTCAAAACAACACTGGAGTGGAGTTACACAGAGGGATTGGATTAGCAGCACAGACTGATGAATTGTTGTAACTCAAGCTGTTGCATACCCACTGCGTAACTAACAGCAGCATAACTTGAGCTTCAACCTTCCCTCCCTAAGGGTATGTCTATACTGTGCCTGGGAGGGTGATTGCCAGGCCAGGCAACCAGACTCAGAGTAGCTCTGTTGAGCCAGTACACTAAATATAGCAGTGTGGATGCTACAGCACTGTCAGCAAGGCCTAGCTGTCAGAGTCCAAGCCTGCATAAGTCTCTGGGTCTGAGCTCGGGTGGCTACTCCGAGCCACCACCTGTGCCTTAGGCTTGGTCTACACTTACCCTGGCGATTCGGCCGCAGTCGACGGGAGTTACGCAAACTATGCAGAAAACATGCGTAACTCCTGTTGACTGCTGTGCTTCTCTTTTATGCAGTGTCTTCACTGCACTGCACCACTTGCAGGGATGGATTAATAGCGTTGACTTCTGGATCGACTGAGCGGATCTTTACTGACCCGCTTTACTTTACCGGCATCAGTGTAGACATAGTCTTAGTTTCCACACTGCTATTTTTAGTGTGCTAGCCCGAGCTGAGCTAACATGAGTCTGTCTACCTGGGCTAGGAATCACACTCCCACTCTGCACTGTAAACATTACCTCACAGGCTAGCTGGCTTGAGTTTAAAGCATGATTAAGCTAGAGATTTTTGTGTCTGGGCAGGAATTGAGTTAGTATTAACACTCAAAATTATAACTTGAGCTAACTGTGCTGTGAAGACTCAGCCTTTGTGCTACTTTGCTGGTGATGTGATTGACCTAACAGAAAGCGCTTAAAGCCTCTGTCAAATAGCCAGACAAAATAGGTTTAGAAACATTCAGATCATTGTCCAAACACTTTTGTGAGCTGGATGGTCTAACGGTTTAAGAGTGTCTGAATCCTGCATTCCAGTTTTATTCCTGGTTCTTCCACTGACTTGCTGTATGGCCTTTCTCAAGTCAATTAACCTCCCTGGGGCTCAGTTTCCCAGCTGCACAATGGGAAAAATACCTACCACCTGGGTTTGGTGAGGATGAAGTTGTTAATGTTTGTATAGCGCTTTGAAAATGCAAGTGCAAAGTCTAGTAAGTGCTAAGTATTATTTTCCAGACTGTACCCAGGAACCAGCTGAAGGCCTTGATCCTGCAATGCTCCCATGCAGTTCAACCCTGTCTCTATGTGGCACCCCATCAACTTCAGCAGGGTTGGGCGCAGGTTTGGGGGGCCACCCATGTGGAACAACTTCTTGGACATTTGTCATTGCTCAGGGAGCTGCCCCGCCAGCTAAAATCAAACGCCAAGTAAACCTACCTCTGACTTTGCAAGGAGTGTGCCACCTTTGTGTTTTGTAACAACATGAATAAAGGGTGTTTGATTTTCCAGCTAAATCTATAGTTAAAGACTTCCTTCAGCTAAAATACAATTTTACATGCCAAAACATGACTTAAAGATCCAATATCCTGTCCCAAAAAGGCATCTGGTTGATATTGTTTGTTTAGGGGGTTTTGTCTCATCTTGAGGGGGAAGGGAACTGAGTGCTAAAGTTACATAAAAATATAGGACACCCCCCCCACACACACCCTCAGCACAAAGTTAGGCTTAATAAAACCATCCGCTTTTATTTCTCCAGCCAGCAGAGAGTTCAGGCTTTTTTGTTACCGCCTTTTAGTGCTGCTATTGTTTTCAAGGTGATGTTTGTACTAAGTTGTTTGGATATTCAGATGCCCTATAATTGCACAGCGCAGTGGAAACTAGGTGTAAGGAGTGGGAAACAAGAGAAAAAAATTAAATCTCTTTATTATGGTACATAAACCTTCAGTGTTGGGGAGCTGTGCAGCTGCGCAAGAAAAAAAATGCATTCAAAAATATAATGCTAGTGTGAATAATCCTTTCGAGAATGCTGCTTGCAGACTGCTCCAGCTTTGTCAGGTGAACTTGAACTGGGCCATCAGATTTGCTCTTGCTCCCATTGCACACTGTCTGTCACCCCAGGGCATTCACTGTCTTGCCTGTTGTTAAAAAAAGAGCAAACAATCCATCATTGAGCCCGGGAGTCACTTTCTCATAGAAAAGTAAAATCGGCATGTGACAGTACACTCAGCTCCAATGTTTCGCAGATTAAAATGATACATGAAAACTCACGTGTTACTGAGAAGATTAAGTCAGTTATCGTGTACCACAGCCAATAAAGAAGAGGATTGTCTGCAACAGTAAAACGCTGGATTTAACCAAGTGACAAAAGTTATGTGCACATGGGTTAGTGCTTCTGGAAAATACATCTATAGAATTTAAAGAAAAAAAAGATAGTTAGGTTTCAGGAATTAATAGGCTTCAAAAATGTTATGTTAAAGCCTTTTTGCAGAACGCTATAGGGTGTTTTTCTAAATTGCTCAAAGATTGATTGAAGCGTCCTAATAAATTATAAGCTACCAACACTGCCCTGTCTAGTAACTAATAGCAATAATAACACTTTCAGTCATTAAACCTGACAGAATTTTTAAAAGGTAATTTACTGCTTATATTGTTTGTTTATTTTTTTATTTCACTCTGGTAGGCAGTGAAATTAAACTGATCTTTTTCACTATTTTTAGTTAGTTTCACTTTTGGTTGTCATGTATTAGAACAAAGGTATTGTTTTCTTTCACAGTCTATCCATCTTATGTAATTATATGCTCTCCCGCACTAGATTAGTATCTGGAGCGCCTGACAGTCTTTAATGTATTTATCCTCAAAATACCTCTGTGATATGGGCAAGTGCAATTATCCCTCTGGATAATTGTCCACAGAGAGACTAAGTAATTCTCCCAAGGACACACAGAAAGTCAGTGACAGAGCAAAAAATTACACCATAACCACTAACTCATCTTTCCTCTCTCAGCAGCAATGTTAGAAAAAGAAAAAGAAAAAAACTTTTAATTTAAATTTTTACAAAATGATGATTTTTTTCTATTTATATGTTTTATAAAAAACCCTTTTTAACAAAATCTAAATTTTAAGTCTTAAGCAAGTTGGCAGTATCGCTTTAGTCTAACAAATTACAAACTCTTATTATACCTATGTTTTCACCATAAAAAAGGCCCAAATAGGCTAGTGTTTGTCACAAATCATTAGGAAAATTATGTGCATTATGCCATTTTGCTGAGTTTTTTTTCCAAGGGTGCTATAGAGGATGAAATGCACATCAGATCATTACAGAAGGTTGTATTTTCATGTGTGTGTCTTGGTTGACAGCAACAGGCTTTGAATCAGGCCCTTTTATGGGGTCCCCAGTCTTTTCTGAGAAGCTATGTAACATAAACCAGATAAGGCCAGCTTCTGACCCCATTATTAACACCGAATAACCCATCACTCCATGAGTAGCCCCAAAGACTTCAGGGTAATCATTTGTGGAGTAGGATATTGAGATGTTACATGCTCTGAGAAAGGAATCAGAACATGGCCCCAAAGGAGATGATCTAATACATTTTCAATAGGCATGTGGTGGGTGAGGCCAAAACCAAAGTTTAGTAGTAGTTTAGTAGTTTTCTTCCTATCTTCTTCCTTCTCTTTGCCCTGCTTGGCCCTGAGTTGAGAATGGGTTCCTATCTTGTGGTTGCCTTTGAGTTAGCAGTAAGAGACCAGACGGACAGCTAGAAGTGAGCTCGCTTTAAGAAATGTAGCCTCAGCAGCATGCTCTTTCAGCATATCTTCCTGGCAGTTGTTGTTTGAAATAAAGGCACATAGTTATGGTCTGTCTCTGTTGTTTATTGTGGTGCAAGACTCCTGAGTCAGGGAGCCCAGGATTATAGGAGTCAATTGACAAGCATATCAAGAGGGCAGATAATACAGCCCTTTAATGAGAATCAGCCAGTGTTTCACTCTGTAGTTAGTGGCAGTGACGGTGTAGCAGACAGCCTGCCAGACAGCTACAGATTAGCCTGAACAATGGCTAATCACCTGCATTATCAAGCACAGCTCCGTTATGTTAGTTGGTTTTCTTTGGGCATAGCACAGCCTGGTCAGTTTTGCTGCTTCCCTTGTAGTGTAGTCCAGTGACTAGCTGCGAAGAACAAATATACCATCAGAAATCAAGTCACTGCTGTTAGCACAAGGGGATGCAAGTTCCAACACTTAAACCCAGGAGGGTTCACCCCTGGACAAGGGCATTATAACTTGTGACCCGGCCTCCAAGAAGTCCCTCCTGGTGTAGGCTGCCTGGTTACATGCTGAATCTTGGGTGCCCTGGCCCTGCCTACTCAACAGCAGAATGTTATCCGTTTCTGAGCTTTCATTGGCCAGCTGCAGGCTCCCCCACCAGTGTGGAGGTTATGGGGGCCTTGTGCCACTGAAACCTCCAGGTGGATTTTCCTTTATTGGGGACTCTCCCTGCAAGACTTCACTGGCCAAAGCCACTCTGGCCTAGGACTTGATTCTGATCTCACACCAATTTAAATCAGAAATAACTCCAGGTAAATCAATAGAGATATATCAGTTAAAATCAGTGTGTCCTCAGAATGGCAGCAGACAACAAACTGAATCACAGGGAACTGCAACTATTAATTTTATTTATTTGTAGTATTAACAGTTCCTAACCAGGGGATTGGATGACTCAGGGATTGGTACTGGATATGGACTGGGGCATTTCATCTCTAGGTTACAGATTTCAGTTTGGAGCTAGTGACCAAAAATCCCAGTTTTGCTACTGATTTGCCATGTCTCCTTGGGAAAATCACTTAACCTAATTGAGTCCCAATTATTTTCTTATCTATTGATGAGATAATAAGCTACCTCTGTCAAAGGGTTCTATAGGATTCGTTAATGTTTATATTGCACTTTGAAGATATAAAGCACTATATATGTGCCAGTATGATCATTCTACAAAAGCTGTTCTGTGGCCTGTGTTGTGGTCCATAATTATAGAATGTTGTCATTTTATTCAAAAGGAAATTAGGTCTGAGTAGGGGGAGAAGAAAACATTCTCTCCTCTCAGCCTGCATGTTGTTGGTTCAAGTAAAATACAAGGACTTGGGTTTATACTCAGTGTTTGCACTCTGGTGCTACCAGGATTATGTGGTGCGTGTGCTGGACAATTTGAAGAGATCTCTCTTTCTATCCTTCCAAGGAGATATTAAATAATATGGTACTTTCTACTTATCTCTCTCTGAATGTCCAGGTAGAGACTGAAGATCCCCAGCTGCTTTTTATAAAGTGTATGGGGCACATCTAATAGCCTGGCCAACTAGGATGTCTCAAAATGCAGCAGGTTCCAGGGCTTAGTAGGAACTAATGTAGTAGGTAATGGAGGTGAGGCTCACACTTCCTCTGCACTACCAGCATTTAACATTATTGTAGAGTACTTTGGGACGTTTCCTGTGTAAAAAGAGCTCTGTAAAGCCCAGAATCTTTCTCTTCTAATGATTCATTATTGAATTAAATTGACTTTGTAGCTTTATATAAAAGTTTGTCCTCTACTGTCCTGGCCTGAGACATCACTCAGGGTATTTCACATTAAATGGTGTCCTCAATGTACGCAGAGAGACCTCTCCAGCTGTGTGGCAGCCATCTGCATTCTTGAATTCAGGATGGTGCACTCCAAAAAGTATGTAATTACCTTAAGATCCAGGCTCCTGAATTTAGGCTCTGATCCCTGAGACTCCTTAGATCTTACATCTTGTACTGGGGCAAATCCCCACTCCTGTTAGGGAGGGGTTAAAGAGCTCCTCTGGGCACAGTCAGCCTCAGCCCAGCACACCTGTGAAGCTTGTCAAGATGGACATGCCTTAAAAGGGAAGTTCACTGCTTAGTGCTGCTGAGCATGGCTGCTCTGAAGGAGCAGGATTGCAAGTTAGCTTCTCCCCAGCCCTTGGAAGCAGGGGCTGCTGCCTGGTGAAACGGCTTGAGAGCCTTGGCTGCCCAGGTCCTCTCTGAGAGGTAAAGGGCCAGTATTTTTTCCTGTCCCCACCCATCTTCCCTTTGGCTTCCCAGTGGCGTAGGACTGATTTTTGTGGGTAATGCATGCGTACCGTCTTGTTTGGAATACTTCCTCCCCTGCAGGGAGGCTGATACCTTGAACAGTGCAACTGGAAGGCTGTGTCCAAGACTCCGAGATCGGAGCAGTGCCCACCCTTTCCCCAAGGGAGCGCTAGAGAGGTAATATTACACATCCATAAAAATAACATCCCAAAACTCTAGTGAAGAGAAGCTTTTTTTCCATTGGCTCCTTCTGTCTATGACAAATTGGTTTGAACTCACTGGAGTAATGTCACTGAAACACTTAAAGTTGTCTGTCAATGAGGTTAAAATGGTCCAGATGGCAATATGAACTCCAGTGCCTACACGCCACCAGCCTGTAACTGTCATTCCTCCTCCAAATAACACAGCCCTTCATTCTCCACATGGAGTGTGTGCAAACATATCGATGTGTGCATTGCTGCAGCTTCTCAACAAGCAGGAATCTGGGGTGACAGTTACCAAGAAAGCTGTGTTAATTATTTAACAGACTAGGGGGAGGATGTAGCAGGCGGACCTGTGTTTCCCTTTGGATTAAACACGGCCTCAGTTTAATCAGTTCTGATGAAATCATCTCGGAGTCCATCTGCGGGGCAGGGGAGGGGGAGGCTGAGGAGTTAGATCTCAGCAGCAGTGAACTGTAGAGCCTCTCGGTGGCAACTGCTGCCTGCCTGCCTGAAGAAGCAGCATCTCCAGACAAGCCTACATAAAACAATGCCCACTGTTCCGCCTCTCCATCCAATCCCCTGCCATCTGACTCACTCCGACAGTCTGAAGGCCTGCGCCTCAACAGAAAACTGGGATTACGCTGGATGTTTATAATGGGTTTGTTGAACTGGCCACACCGGAGGACAGAGAATGCAAATCCTTCTCCCCTCCAGAATTGCAGCGCCTCCAGGAGCGTGCTCTGGCCTCAGCATATCGCAGTTATTGCTCACTGAGTGTCTGCTCGTTGACATTATCCGGAGAAATCTCATGTGGCTTCCTTTATGATCAGTTTCTCATTCACAGGACTAGGGGAAAGCGGGAGAGGGCTCAAATTGAAACTTGCTTGCCTTAAAGACAGTAGCAGTGCTCGCTTTGAAATCAGTGGCAGCAAGGAGCAGCCCCAGAATATTCACAGGAGATGCTGCGAAGAGCAGAAAAATGTATGTTTCCGCTGAGGTTTCCAGTCACTTCCAGTTGCTCTTTTGTTTCTACAAAGAACTCCAGCTCTCCAGAATGACCACGGCTGCACTAGAGTGGAACGGATCTTATTTCAATCCAGTTTGCCTTCTAATTTCTTAGCTAGATTATGTCTCCAGTCACTGATTATTCAAAACAAGTAATATCATAGCCTTGGATTAATCCCCACTGAATTGATGAGCAGGACATCATTTGCTTCTCCATCACCCCCACCAGGGCTAAGTCTGGCGCTCAGATCTACATGGTGGATACTGTCAGGCAGCTACTTTTGACATCAATGGGAGATTGGCATGCAGATGGCAGGAAGAGCTGAAATAAATACCAACATCTACAGATAGATCTGAGAGTAGAACTTTTGCCCTGGTAGAACATTTTAAAGAGGCAACTGCGGGAGCAATTCTGTCCTGAGTTACTGTACATCCCGTGCATCAATGGTGAGTCAGGACAGAATTTGGCACCTTTATATCAGCCGGTGACAAATACTAGCCAAGAAAAGTGTCATGCCATCTAGCTACCCACCTAAAGCAGGTGGTTGGAGAGTGGGGGTGGGGAGTGGCCAGAGCCTCGGCTCCCCCTTATGAACATGCCAGCCACCACAACAGCTCAAGATAGGTAGTAGTTTGCTATTTGTATAGACCAGGATCAAGTTTCTACACACTCCCTGAAACAAGGTGGAGTTAGGAATGAATCATGCCTAGGCCTATCCCTGTGCTACTTCGGGGGGGGAGGGAGAGTGTGCAGAGTGCATTACCCTGTGCATAGGGCAAGAAATTAAAGCAAAATCTAGCCCTCAGAAAGTTGAAGGAGAGTTTTCCCCCTAACTTTTCTCTTAAGAAACAAAAAACAAGACACCTCCCTCGCCACTGCAGCAATAAATGAAATGCTACTGTAAATTCTGCAGGGGGAAATCTAGAGCACATGGACAGTTCCAGGAATATTTTAAACAAAGGTAAAATTAATGTTACAGTGCAAAAGACTTTGACTTTTCACAACTAAAAATATTGTTAATAATCTTTCCTAACGTTTAAATCCAATTTCATCCCCTCTTTCTGTCCCAAACTATTTTTAAAATGGATTGATGTATTCAATAAATCCCACAAAAGTATTCTTTTTAGATTACACTTAATGTACTTGTTTTAAATGCAGTAAATATTATGACTGTACATCAACGGGCCACTAATGCATTTCCCTGCTGATTAAATTCACTCCACCTACTGCTGGATTAAGGTGTAGGAATGATAGGCCTGTGCCCAGTGTTCCAATTCCTGCAGTCATATGATGAGATCAGAAACTGAACTCCCCCTCCTGCTCGCCCCCAAAAGTCTCCAGCTCTCAGGATTGCAAAGAAAAGTTTAATGTGAGCCAGATGGAAGTGGTGCCTGCCTGAGTCTGTGGCCAGCCTGAAACCATAGAACAGTGGTTCCTAGAGTCGTGAACTGACCCATTCATCTTGATGCCAAGAGCTGGTGCTGCCTCAAGGAGGGATGGGGGGGGGCTGTTGCCTAAGCATCAGTGCCAAAGCTGTGGGGGCTCCAGGTTGAGTTGTGGTGTCGTCCCCCCCGCGCTCAGAATGTCTTACTTCATCCCTGCCTGAGCCTTCAGTCTTGTATGTCACAAGCTCACCGAACGCGTGAATGAACAATCCAGAAATGCATGCCTGGTGATACAAAATACCATACTGAAAGATGTAAAGCTGTGGAGTTGGAGGAAGCAACAGTAATTTTGCTTGAGGAAAGACTGCTTAAAACCTGAAGGCCGGATTCTGGTATGCTTATTCTCGTTGGGTAGAACATTACTCTGTGATTAGTCCCTTTCAATTCACTGGGACCACTATTTCAGTAAGGCACCACAACAGGAGTAAGGAGAGCGGCATCTGGCCCGGACTAAGGCCTTCAGAATTTGGCTCCATAACAGTAACTAATACAGATGTTTTCAAAACTGTATTGTCAGTCCCCTCAACCCCACCCGAAAACAGGACACTAGAGGATCTGATTTTTTTTTATTTTGTCAATGAGGCATCACTGATTATTATATTATTCAAACATGACTATTATTGCATCTGTTTTATTGTATTTAACCATCTCCTCCTTCCCCTCCTCTCCTTAAAAAAAACAAAACCCCACCATCAACCAAAATAATGAGTCCAGAGACATTAACAGTCAGTTGGGCTATATAACTTGCACAATCATGCAAGGGTAGTTTTGTCTCTCTCCTTAATTCGGGAGCACCAGTTGATATTAGAAAAGTTGAAGTCCAAACTGCTGTGCTTGATGCTAGAGGCTTAGGGATGCGTCCCCCTAGAGTAGGCCATCATGTTAATAAGAGTTGATTTGTAAACGGCGTCTACCCCTCACCCCCCTTTGCCTGACTCCCGCTTTTCTGCTCAATGGCACAGATGCTGCTTTGTGCTGGCTGGGACCAAGCAGCTATTAGCAGCAAATCCAGCAAGGGAAATTAATGAGGGGGGCTACTAATAAAAGACAGCTCAGGACAGCCATACCAACTTGCTCCAAGCAGTAATTAACTTTTTTTAAAAAACTCATGAAGGTAAATATCCCATCAGCTTTGGTCCAGTCTCGCTTCTCCTTTATTAAAAGAAGAGAGAGAGAGCAAGACTGTTCATGGATAGCTAAGGCAATCAATATTCCTTTCCCGTAAAAACAACTTTCAGTAACTTACTGCAATATTTCTCAAACTCTCTGGCATAGAAGCGTAGAGCAATGCTCCGAGACCCAAACCAGAGACTCGCTGATTAAAAGCAGCCAAAAAAGACTAAATAAAAAACCCTCTAAAGAGAAAATAGATTTGAGAGCAAAAAATACTTTAACAGGAAGATTATCTGCTTTGCCATCTAATGTTGCTTTTTTTCCATCACGTGCTGAATTTAATATGCCATGCTAACGATTGTAGATATAAAAATAGCAGATAGAATAATGCTAGATGCTTGCAACAAGCTCCCCATTGACAGTTCAGCTGCATTTAGTTTTGACCATCCAGAATCAACTATTAGGGTCAAATTCTGCTCCCTCTTAGCTTTATGCAACCACACTGACGTTATGCAATCTTTTATGTCCACAGTTTAATACACTTTAAGACCAGCAGAAACCTTTATGATAATTATGTCAGTTGGATTGCTTAGGTGTAAATGAGGGCAGAATTTGACCCTTGAGCTTAGATCCTCAAAGATATTTAGGTAATTTTCATGGAGTTAAATATCTTTGAAAATCAGGGCCTTAGTGTCTAAATACTGGGCCAGATCTTTTAACCCATATTTGGACAATGCTGTCACTGAATACAATGGGATTTTTGCCTAAGCAAGTGGGGTTGTAGAATTGGGCCCATTACATAAGAAGCGCACACAGTGGAGATTGTGCATGGGATATTTTTCTAGACCCTTTTAAATAATATAAATATTGCATGGGCCAAGTCAGCTTACAGTGAAAGCTGAATTTTACCAGAACCCAGTCAGTATAGGATTAGCTTCTGTGTTTCTATGGACAGTGAGTCTCCAACTTTTGCATTTACCAATACCCTCATTGATCCACCCCCTTTTCCCACCAGCCATGTCCCTAGTTCTCAAAATGGTTCCTTTTGCAGAGCACTTCAAAGAGCTCTATAGACTATTTATTGTGTATGGTCGAGGAGGTTATAAATAAAACATTTTCTGTCTGGTTGGGCACATGCGCACGTTTGTAAGTGTGACCCTTACACTGGGATCTCCAACACTGCCAATCTGAAAGAGAGTGGCCGTATTTCTGTGTATGATTGTTGGCCTTACCTACAAAAATAAGATTAGGGAAAGCAGTTACTTTCTACCGTTCAACAGCCTGAATGTGCTGGTGAGTGCAGCTGCCTTGAGCTCTTTGCCACAGAGTCAAACTCTTCCCAGTAAGCCTTCTATGCTTGCTTGAAAAACACAGGCTTAGCCTTCATTTAACCGTGAGCCTTGCTTCTGGCTCAGTTTTATTCCTTCACGCTGAGTTTATCTGATTACTTCAGCTGGGTGAAACAGAAGGCCTGTTGACATCACCAGTGAATACTCTGGCCTTGTGTATGGCTCTGAAGCAGCCATCTAACATTTCATGAAGATGCAGAAATCAACTTTGGAGAAGCATTGGGAGAGACTGGATATAAAGCATGTAATAAACAGATTCTGCACAAAGAAAGCAGCGCACCAATCAGTATGCAGCAAGTGCTGTTTCTTCCTTGCAAAGTGGCCTTTCAAAGATACACAAATAACACATATTACGAATAAAGCGCATTGTTTTGATCGTTTAAGATCTACATTGTCTTTCCAGGGGCCCGTGCCACAAACCTCTCTGCTGTCAGTTTTGAAAAGCACAGACTGTAAGACAGGCCTGAGATGCAAAGTATGGATCCTGATCCAAACTCCCACAACTTTTTGGGAAATTTTGGATCTGAAGTTTTTGTTCCAGCCCAATTCTGAATCTGAGTGTGATGAGTTGCTTCTTTTATAGCTTTATCTGTGTTTTGCCACAGTTGGATGACTGCTTGTGAATTCAGTATTTATTAGTGTACTGGAGAATGCAGTTCTTTATCTCACCACAACAAATGTTACAAAAGACCCACCTTTTCCTACAAATGTGTCTCAACACTTGGCCAGGCAAGACAACTTCTAGGGATAAGAAAGAGTGCGGTCCCCCTTCCCATTCAGTCTTTGGGTTCGCTGGGGAGACTGCTAAGAAGGTTGCTGATTGTAATGGTAGTTTTAGTGGTGTGGATACATGCCCTGCTCAGGTGATTCCGTATCTACTTAGACTGCTCTTTCTTCATCTCTGAGCCTAGACACCCTCAAGTAGAGTCACCAACAAGGTACAGTTGTCAGGGCTTGGCTTTTTTCTATCTGTCATCTCCTTGGTTGTATTTTCTTTACCTTTAACTATCACTATAATACTCATGATACAGAACTATTCATATCTTTTGACACCTCTAGTGATTCCTCCTTGATCAACAATCTTTTCCAAACATACTCCCTCATCTTCTGCTGGGAAATCTCCTTCCCCCTACCTGTGCAACATTGTGTAGCCAATTGCCTTAGCTTCAGCTCTGCTCATCCATGTCTTCATCTCCTCTTCCCTTGACCAATGCATTTCTTTTCTATATGGTCTCTTAAAATTAAGATATCCAGCCACCAGTATGCACAGGAAGCTGCTGCCTGCTGTCTTCTACACAAACATCACCATATCAACTTCATCCTTATGGGCTCTTCATTCATTTCTGGATCAAGTTCAAAACTGCCCTCCTAAAGCCTTCCATGACCGCCATGCAGCCTGTCTCCCCTCCCTGATGTTTTGCAGAGACACCCTTTCAGTCCCTCCCACCCTCCCCACTCTGAGTGCAATAACCTCTGGCAGAATGACCCTTCTGTAATTATTACATAGCCCATCCCGAAGGGAAAATCACAACGCCAGGCTATTGTCATCTTCACCAACTAGGAAGCAAGAGGTGAAAGGATGGATCCCCCTATACCTTATGCAAGGTTAGCATTGCCCTCCTCCCATCAACCTATCTACTTCTTTCATTTTGATTTGTACCAATGCCTCACATGTGGGTTCTCAGCAGTGTTTGAACCCCTGCTACAGGAATGACTCCATTAGTTGGTAGCCATAACTGGCAGTTATCCTCCGGTGGGCCAACCATTAGAGGAGGAGGTGACACATCGTCAGCACATTTCAGAAGCATGAAGAAATACTTCCCTGCTGCCTCCTTCCCCTTCCACAGAAAGTCAAAAGCGGAAGGAGGAAAAAAGACAAAAGGAAAGAGAGAAAGGGAGGAAAAAAGCTCTGCAGAGGAGAAAAAAATATCAGTCTGAGCCAGGCACATCTCAGAGTCTTATGATAGGCAAGTGTCCTTCCTGCCTGCCCTCTCTCTGCCTTCCAGGTCCCAGAATTTTCCTCCCTGCCTTCTGTGTCCACACAGCTTATTGCCTCCCTGTTGCAACTTCCCACTGCCTTTACCCTCCCATGTTCCAACCATCCAGGAACGCTCACTGCCACCCCTCCCCAAATCTATGTGCCCTGCTGGAGCTCTGCATGCTTCTCCTCGCCCCCTGCCACCTGACGCTCTCTCTGAAAGTGCTGATGACAGGCTCTGCGGTCACTTGCTCTCCTTCCCCCTGAACACAGGGCCTGTCAGCAGCACTTTCAGATTTCTTTTCCTGATCTTCCCCCCTCCTCAGCAGGCTTTAACTTCTGGCCAGGGTTATCCCAGCAGAGCCCTCACCTTTCCCAGCAGCCTTACCCAGATGTAACCCTCTCACTTCCCTTCTGAAGCACCTTGCCTGAGCATCCCCAGGAAGCCACACTCTTCTGGGGGCAAACCTGCAGCCATTCACAGCAGCTTCAGCTGCTGTGGAACCCTGGGTACCCTGGGGCAATCAAGTCCCATCTGGGTAATCCCGCAGCTGTCACGCACAGGTGTGCAATGCGCAGGAACCCCACAGCATTCAAAATCTACCAGTGGTGATCCCACAGTCATTGCCCATGATCACAGAAAGCTGGATTCCCTAGCTAGGTTATTCAAGGACGGGCTGCGGCAACCTTTCAGGTCCTTCAGACCTTTTACTCTCCTCTGCAGTCCAGTTCCAGCACAAGTAATATTCTCATCTATGGCATGTGAGTTTTGCCACATTACTTGTACAGAACCAAAAGCATTTCTATATCTAGGGCACTCTTAGGACCCCTAAGAAGGGTCAGAAAGCAGCCAAAGCCTTGCTTTCATGCTGGATTGGATCAGTGGGGGTGGGCCTGAAAGCTGGCCAATAGTGTTGCTTGACACCATGTTTCACACAAATATTTGCAAATTTGGGTTTGACAAAATTTTAGACCTGTCCAGCCAGCTCTACAAACAAGATGCTGGCAGAGAGGATATGGGCTGACATTGCCAGAGGCACAGCCATGCCTTGGTGAAGACAGCCAAAGGTTCAGCACCACCATTTGGGGCCAATTTTCAAAATGAGCTCACCTCCCATTTAAGCACACAAAAAAGTAGGCAGGTTTTCAGAAGAGTGGGCGAGCAAGGTAGGTACTGGGCTCTTCTGGAAGGCTGGCCAAAAGAGTCACAATGGGAGTTTCTGGGCATTTTTGAAAATCTGGCCCCAAATGTGAGAGTCAAACACCTGAACACCTGGCCCTTAGTAAAAAACACAGGTAAGTTTGTGAAACCCTGTCAGCTGGACCTGCTCCCTTCTGTGGATGCTTAACAGATGTAAAAACACACCGTTTTCCTTGGCCGTACTTTGGTAGAAGCATCCTACAATCTTCTATTTCAGATAAACCCTGCTACATCCGTTCCACTGCATGCTACTTCAGTGTGATGCAATGATTTTTCCTATGGGATGGGGAAAGGAAGGGATATATAAAAAGGAAAAATGAATGACCTTGTAATTTGATTTGTCAATACTCTTTCCTATGCCACCTCCTCTCTCTTTATAATTGGCTTGCTCTGGACATGTTCGCTCTGAAGCAAAACGGGCAAAGATAACCTTATCTAAAGTAGCAGTATATTAGTCTTTTTTTTCCCCTCCTGCTTCCTTGTTGGGGGAGATAATAGCATGATTTTATTATTATTATTTTATTTTATTTATTTATTTACTGCCAGATGGGGATGAGAAGAAACCTACAACCGTTTTTTTAACTTCTCTGCCACATCAACTCTCCATCTCATTTCAAGTATCATATGAAAAAGAATATTTTCTCCTTTGACTGTTATTGGTTGCATGTATTGTTTGAATTACAATAGTGCCTAGAGACAATTGTGCAAGGCACTGTACAAACACACAGTGAGGAAAGTTCCTGCCCCAAAAACCTTACAGTCTAAATAGACAAAAAGATGAGAAGGAAAACAGAGAAGATGAAGAGATTTGCCCAGGTTCACCTGTTGTGCAAAATTAAGCACTCGGGATCTTTTTCAAGGGGAAAAGGCAGTATGCCGCATTTATTGACAGAAACTAAAGTAATAACTAACTTAAACCTACACATACACACACACATACACGCGCCCAAACGTATCAGAAAGCGTTCTATAGTTATATATATATAGCTACCAGTCCTGATTGTGGCTTGAGATCGTAGCTAGGGTCCGTTGCTGGAGTTCGTGGCTCGTGGCAGCTACCTGGCCAGGGAAGCTGGGCACGAGGAGAGCAGGGTCCTTGTCGGGCGCGCACCGACGCTCTTCTTTAGATGATGTGTAGAACGCTGTTTTTCCCCCAAAGCCTTGAAATCTCACCCAGTCTTTTATAGGTTTTTCAGTTCTGCTGTGTCACGTCACTTCTCTGTGATCCTTGATTGCTGGTACAATAGCAGACGTGACTTTCAGCTTGTTCTTTGATGTCTTGATTAAGTTTGATTAAGTTTTTCTGGGGTGGATCCTTCTTTGCTTTTTGGGGCTATGTTCACACTCTTCAGCCTAGGATGGACTTCACACTTCATCAGGACAACTTCATCAAGACAAGCTGGCAGTTTGGGTCTGACTCACACACACATACACCCTCCATTCATACCTTGTTCAGATAACTACCTTATTCATCTAAAGGTTTAGAAAGGGTTTGACACAAGATGGAGTACATAGGGTCAAAATGGGGTTTTTACACAAGATGGAGTACATAGGTCAAAATGGGGTTTTACATTCACAAGATGGAGTATGACTGAGAGAAGTTCAAATGTTACATGATTTCAATAATAACCATATAGAGGTTGACACAAATAAGGATATGGATTAAAAGCTATGAATTAATCTACAGGGTTACCATTACAATTTTATTCCTACACACCCCGTAGGTCAGCAACAGAAGTGGGAATAGAACCCAAGTTTCCTGACTCCCAGTCCAGTGACTTGATTTTGCTTTCCCACTGTTATTTTGGCACCCAGTCCTGCAAAGATTTACTCACATGCTTAATGTTACACATTGAATAGTCCCATTGACTTAAACATTTGTGCAGGCCTTTGTGGGGGTCATGATCTTGCTAACTATTTAATGGTACTTGTGTTTTCAAGAACCCTGCAAATATTTTGGGATTGAGTTTGCAGGAAAGCTAGTATGCAGAATTGTAGTGTGTGCATATTTCATCACCGTCCCATGTGTAATGCCTGTGCTGATGCATGGCATTAACGACGCCATCAAGGGCCCCTGACTTAAGCAAATGCAGAACTTTATACAGCTAAGTAGTCCCAATGGAGTTAATGTCAATGGGACTCCTCAAGTGTGAAAATTTCCACATGCTTTCGTCATTGAAGGACCTGGGCCTTATTTAGGGTTATCTCAAGGTGACATTGGCACTTTAAGAAAGAAATGATTGGTGCACCTGTAATTGATCAGTTGCCCACTCCCTTCCCCAATTAGCTATAGGCTTTAGGCTTTAAAAAGGGCACCTGGGGCCTACAGGGAAAAGTTCCCTGAAGGAAGTCAAATGAAAGCTGTCTGAAAGGCCCCTGGAAGAAGTCAAGAGAGAACTGGTGAGTCAGCTGCTTGAGAACATCGACTGACAGAGACAGAGAACGGTAGATGAAAGCTTTCTGAGGAGGGAAGGAGACACCCAGAAAGAAATAGCAGAGGAGAGCTGGTACAGCAAGCCATTGGGAAGAACAAAAGGTAAAGCCTGGCCAGAGCTGGGGACCCCTTTTTGGGTTAAAGGAGAGCTTGTGCAGAGGTCCTTAGGTAGAAGGGGAGGAATCAATCTGGTTAGGGAAAGATGAGCCCAAAACAAGTGGATTGATGGTGGAGGGTGGATCTGTAGGCAGAGAAGCCCATATGAGTGGAACACTGTAAGAAGCCCAGCCCAGAACAAGGAAATCAGTGACCTTTGAATGGATTGATGAGCTGCTGCATTGTAACCTTGTTTTACGTTGGGGTTTTGAGATGTGTTTTACTATGAGGGGTCTGTGGACTGTGATGGTTAATATAAATAAATGGGTTTGAATTTCTCACTAAGAGAGACAATGTTACAGTGCACTGATGGGTTCCAAGGGGAAACTGAAGCAGGTGTGCATGTCATGCTGTGGCCTGCCAGAGGGTGCTCCAGGCAGGGCCACCCTATGACAAGGGTCTGTGTGACTTTTCAGTGTCAGTTCTGTTTTTCATGGGTTTGTGGGATCATTTAACAGCTTTTAATGTAACTTGTACAATCTCATGGTTACAGAATTTCACAAATACCTTTTGTAAACAAGTTTTTTATTAGAGAGGTGCTACATTTAGTTAAATTTTACATATCCTTTCTGAGGTGAAGAGTTTTAACTTTTAAAACACAAAATAGTTGGTCTTTTCAATGTAAAACAATTTTGAAGCAGCTGAGATCTCAAATATTAAAAATAATGCAGTGACTGCATAACTGTTAATGCTGTATACATTGCAATAACATAATAACTACATACATCCTAACTGAATTACTTGGAAGTACAATTTGATTACTTGTTTCTTTGACATGTTGTAAAATTATATCATTATGACCTGATTTTTTTGCATAACTTAAGTACCAAAAACTCAAATGGAATGAGTATAGGGAATGCAGGATCAGGCTCACAAAGAAACAAAATAATCAAGAATGCAAAACAAATTCCTCATCAATAACTACATATAAAATAACATTAAGGATTGGCAACAAATTCACAAATTCAATAGAATAACCTTCCGTTATTGGGAGAGGGCATTGTCTGTGTTGCTCCTGGCTCTTGGCTGTGAGCTGCCTATGTATGTTCAGATTTACACAGGAAACATAAACTGGTTGAATTTACAGTTCTTAGGCTTTTACTGTCTGGCCTCCTATACTTAATTTTGCAGTGTGATCAGTGCTTGCATGGGGTGGGGTTGGTGAACAGCTGATCAACAGCCATACCCACTCATTCACTAAAGCCCCACTTTCTGTCTTTGCTTCCAGACATTTGTCTAAAGGGGGAGGGGGGAATCTTTGTTTAAAATTACACAGCCAAATTATGGCTGTGTCGGGAACACTCTTTTTAATTATGACGATATGTTGCAAGATTTATGTCTTACGTGAAAGAAAGAAAACGCAAGCCCTTGGGGTTAAGCTTTTGTCACACTGGCACTGCTTTGGCTTCTTGTCACTATTCTGATGCCAAGGAGGGCAATAAACCCCCTTGAGAGTCACAGAACTGCCCGCTGAGCTCTGGCGGTGCAGAGACGCTTTTATGCCAAAATACAATACACAAAGGGATCATAAACTCATTTTAAAGGGGAGATGACCTCTTTGTCATGAGGAATTAAGTTTTTATGGCAAGGTGCTGCTATGGAAACCAGCTCCTATTTTTTCCATTTATTTTGAACAGGCCACTCTTTCATTTTACAGCCCACTCCCACCCACATATTCACTCTATTGGCAATAGGCTAGTGGCCTGATTTCCCCCTTTCTCTCCTCCCAGGGATGCTCAGCACCCACCATTCCAGCTGAAGTCAGTAGGGACGGGGAATGCTAAGCATCTCTAAACGTCAGTTCTCAGGGGCTAGATGAATCGTGTCCTTTTGTGTCCACTTTTAAGTTATTTGCAGGAAAGCACTAGGATAGACGGGATAACATTAGTGTTTTGCCTTATCTAGTCTAACAGTGGGAGCCCATGTATATTTTAATAAGCAATGTTGTATTAATTAGCAAAAATCACCAAAGATCTTAATGGGGTGTGTGTTTGAAATCTGCCTTGTCACCTATTGTAGCAACCACTAATCCAGTAGAGTTTCTGTCTTCAGACATGTGGTGTTTCTCTGGTGGGACACTGTGCTTGCCCTGCATACACTCCACTAACCATAAAAGCGGGCAGCTCAGGATTATTTTAAAATGGTATATTTCAGAAATAGGAGCCATAGTAGCATTAAAGCCCTTGTTCCCAGCATAGCAGAGGATCTTTCAGCTATAGCTACAGGGATGTGAACTGGCTGTCAGGCACATGCCCTGCTGGATGGGAGAGAGGTTTTTGGCCCTATCAGTCCCTTGGGGTTGAGGAGGAGCAGACTTTTTTACATGCCAGTGACAGATGCTTACAGGGCAGAGTGGTGGTCCTCTATCCCTCCCTCCTCTGCATTTGGGCAGAGCAGCTCACATTGGGTTTACAGTCAATGATAAAAACAGACATTTCCTTTCATGCTTTGAACAGCTGGATGTGTTGGGAATGCAAGTGAAATGAGCAAATCTCAATAACCTATTGCCTCCCCTTCCCTACCAATAGAAACTGTTCAGCAATTGTAATGTAGAGCAGTAGGATCCATTCACATCCCCTTCTTCCAGCCCTTCTATGCCATAGCTGTGGAGGAATGATTAGTTTTTGCTAGCGAATCTTCAGCTCACTTCCCTGGGACACATTATTGCTCAATTTAATGGATCTGTTTGTCTCTCACTTAATTCAGGAAATTCCTATTCAGCCTAGGGTGACCATATAGCAAGCGTGAAAAATCAGGACGGGATGAAGGGTAATAAGTGCTCATATAAGAAAAAGCCCTGAAGATTGGGACTGTCCCTATCAAACCTGGACATTTGGTCACCCGAATTCAGCCCCAGAAACCATAGAACGAGCTTTCCCCTGAAACCGCCATGTAAAACATTGAAGACTGCTTCTACCCTGTAGGTTACGTTTCTCCCCATCCCAGCTTTGGTACCTCAGCTAGGACTCTTTGTATTGTCTGAATCCAGATCTCTGCTGAACCCACCCCTTTCTTGCCTGGGTCTGGGTGGAAACCACTGAGTTGGTGGCTGTTTCTAATCAAATCCATATGTACGTTCACCTTTGATCTGATGATCTAACCTATTGCAAGAGTGAACCTGGGTGAAGCTGGAGCATTTGGAAGGCCCCTGAAAGACCCGCCTCAAGTTTCTGGTTTATAAGAAACTCCCAAACCAGGCTTTTCAAAGCAAATTTTTCCCATTTCTGTAGCACCACCACTGACCAAAGTGTGGAGTCTATTCTTACTTTTCCCATTAGGACAAGTCAATCTCTAACCCAGTGGCTTTCACTTCACCCTTGGTGGCCTGGGGCTGCAGCTGTGTGCTAATTGGGCCCATGTGACATCCTCAGGGCCCTGTAGGTAATTTGTGTGTGTGTGTGTGTGTGTGTGTGTTCTGCCCACATAACACATGGAGAGCTGCATATGTGGCCCACAATGGTAAATAGGTTGAGAATGAGAACCACTGCTGTAGCACATGAACAAAGCATTATAGACTGCTGCTGTTTTTTTCAATGTCCTGCTCCAAGTCTTGTGCTGATTTACTGATGAATAATGAAATCTTAGCCAAGTTGGAGCTTTGCTCATCTCTCCCGCATGATAGCGACCTTAGACATGAGTGTACAGCCTTTAATTAACAGGGAGACAGTAAGATGATTAAATCTTCTCGCCTTTGGGAGGACATGAACGCATCTAGTACAAGAGCCTTTTAAAAGTGCACGTGGGAGAGAAATGTGATGGGAGGTGCCATCCGTGAGGCCAAGAGCCGGAACAGCACCATCACCCTTTCTGGCATTCCTAGAGTTTGAACATTGAAAGGGATGGTTAAGAAGAAGTGAGTTAAAGCTGTTCTGAAGCGCTGCCCCACACGTTCAGCGGAGTGAAAGAGTGGGTCTTGTTTTGTTCCTCCTGGCCAATGGCAGATTTGGGGGGACCCAGCCAGAGATTTCTGGCCAGATCAAAGCAGTGATTATGCAAATACCCACTTTTTTTTAAAGGAATTATTTATCCCATAATAACCCCCTGCCAGGGTGGGAAACAATAGATCTGGCCAGCTAGCGCTTCTAGCCCAAGGCTGCAGGGGAGGGGTGGGGGGAGGGAACCCCGCAAGTTTTATTGGGCTAACCTAATTTCACTAATTCTCTTGTCACACGTTTTCCTTTCGGGCCTGTGTTTTACGGGCTGGGTTTCACGCTCCCCCGGATCTCGTGGCACCGGGCAGATTCATGGGCTGGCGCATTTTATGTAATTAATACAGTCAAAGGCGCCGGGGCGTTGGTGGGGATTGGCTCCTTTGTCATGATGTCCAGGTGTCTGTCCCCAGAAGTCACGACGCGCTCTAGGGCGGATGAGGACGAGGGGACAGATTGATTTTAATTAGCGACAGTAAATCTGGAGGTAACGCCACCGAGGTCCGGGGAGTTACGAGGCTCTCCTGAGTCCCGGCGGCTCCGGCTCTTGGGCCATTTTCATAGGCCTCTTGGCTGGCAGTGCGTGTGATTACCCAGCCTGGATCCGGTCCCGGTCCCTCCCGGTGATGCACTGGCTGATGAGAGTGTGGCTGCTTCAATCCGAAAGTGAACCCTGCACTAGCTCCGGGATTTGGCCTATTGCCCAGCGGAGCCTCCGCCTCTCGCAGGCACTCTCGGCTGTCGGTCCCTGGCGATCTGCGCTGAGATTGCACCGGCTCCCCCCCGCGTCTCCTCCCTTCGCCGCCGCCGCTCTCCGGGCAGACGCTTGACACGCAGGGGCCCCTCGCTCGGCGGGACTCGTGCGCTGCGACAAGGGCTCAGCGCTGCCGCGCTCCACTTCTCCCCCGTCCCCGCGCCATTCAAAGCGGATCAAAGCGGCGCGAGCGAGCTCGGGTACCATCCATCGCCTCCAGCTTTGGTTAGCGAGCTGGGCCTGTGGCCCCCAAGGCTCGTTTATCCCCTCCCCCTCCCCTCCTGATAAAAGGGCTCGCGTGCCCTGCCCTCTCCGCTTCTTTTCCGAAGAGCGTCTGTAGAGCAAGAGCGAAGGACCCGCTTCTGCTAGGGCCGGGAAAGGGGCCTGGCGCAGGGGGAGTGAAGGGGGCCCAATCTAGGCCGCAGCACAGCCTCTGCTGAATGATGCACCCTCACCCCCCAGACGTCTGTCAAAGTTAGTGGCTTTTAGAGAAACAAACCCCTAACGTGACACTTCTTGAAAAGCCCACAGTCGACTTTCTAATAGTCATCCGAGTATAGCCAATTACGTACGTGTGTGTGTGTGTGTGTGTGTGTGTGTAAGGGAGGGAAGCCCTGAACCTAGGGAAGCCCTAGGGTGATCCACTTAGAACTGGGGCTTCATTAAAACGGAGTCCACTAAGGGTCCAGAAAGAGATGTCATCGTTTTTCTGCCACAGAGGAAAGCTGCTTGTAACGCCTCCCAGGGCTCTTGCCTTTTAAATAAAACAAAACAAAAAGAACTTGAGCGGTGACTAGAAACGAAATCAATGCACAGCAAAAAGAGCAGAATGCCTATGCCATAATACTCCTTATCACATACCTGTCTGCAAATGCACAGCTCTCAGATCTAACACACACACACACACCGATATAGCAGAACCCTCCGTCTGATGCAAGCAAAGCGGTAGAAAGTCGCTGAGGAAGCAGACCTGCTCTTCACACTATCCCTACCATGATCTCTTCTTGTGTCTGAAATCCTGCTCAGGAGCTCTCAAGACTACATGTCCGTATTGATGTGCGTTTGGATATTTTACTGTAGTGGGGAGGGAATCAATTGCCTCTCTTTAACGATTTAAAATGGGTATTTCCTTGGTAGGCCTTGGCGTGGACGTGATTAAGTGAGGGCTAAGTGATTGTGGAGAAAATGGAGAACAAGGCATTCTAGAAATTATTTGGGATGAAGAAAATTTGCTATGCATGGCCAGCAGCCCTTTTAAACAGCTGAAATAAATCGATTCTTTCCCCATTTTGTCCTTAAACTAAAGCATATGAAGGGCTTACCTGGGAATAGAAAAGGAGCTCACTTCTGTCGATGTAATGCAAAAATAGTCCTGGAGTCAGTCGGTTAGGCACACCTGGGCACTCCACAAAAATGGAGAACCAGGATTTTGTTCTACCTTTTTTTTGAATGTTATTTCCTGGCCTGAGATGCTGTAGGCCCACGCTGCAGTCCGGAGAGACGTTTTGCGTGTTGTGACCGGGTTGCGAACGCAGATGGTTTGAGAATCGCTGTCTGTAATGTGATATGTGCCTTGCTGAATTTGAGCAGCACCTGCGAGGCTCTGTTTGGTAAATTCTGTTTCCGCTGGAAACGATACCGATGATCTAAAATCATAAAGGCCCGAGAGGCCCAGAGAAAGAATCGTCTCATACAAATACACTGCTTCTCCCGATACAGTTTTTTATATTCCTTTCCATTCCACTGTGGCAGTGAGCGGGTTAAATTAGTATTTCAACCAGTTTATCTTACTGGATTTGTGCAGACGAGATTTTGTCCCCATTACTCCCTTCTGTCAACCCACCCGTGGAAAGACACAGCAATTGGCAAGGGCAAAAATCTCCAGTACATTTTCCCTGCAAGGTTTTTAGTAAAAGGGCTCTGCTCTCGCTTTCCTCAGCGTTGCATCATGCCTCAGCTCAGCAAGCAGACCAAACTTCTCTGGATTTTTACACGATAAAGGGTAGTGACTTTTTGGTTTTATGACCATTTCGCGTGCAATAGAGTTGCACGTTATTGGGAGAAGGCAGTGCGTCTAGCTGTGCCTTTTTCCACGTTCATTTCAACCGTGGGTTAACGTTAACTTGATTTTAGAAAGTTAATTTTCGGCTGAGGTCTTACAGCTGTAGAATTCTTTTTCGAGTCAGACCAAACTTCATTTCGCTCTTTTAAATAAATGGCTTGCGTTTTCGAAATAAAAAGCAGCTTTTCGTTATTCATGAACTCGTTCATGTGTTCATCTGTTCGTTGGTATGTACACCTTGCAGGAACTATACACGCTCCTGGCTGCTTTGTGTCTCAGAGCACCGCATTCGCTTTGTCATATGTTTATCGACATGTCAACACGCCAATAGCGTTTATATTAATTACAGCTCATCTTGTTCTACCATGAACTGCACCTTCGATGTATTCGCTGGCGGGGGGGTTTTAGGGTATCTTAGGGATGCCCTTTAAACTTTCGTGGTTACAATAAATGACTCGCCACTCTCGCTGCCAGATGGTAGGTAAACAACCCAATCAAAAACGGTACACAAAGCTATGAAAACGATATACTTTATTTTACCGCATGAACAATCCCTTTGCTCTTCAGCTGTAAATACATACTAGAATAAATTCTGTCAAATATACAAAAAATACATATCTTCCATGAAATCTTTCTTTTATAATAAATAGATGTGAACACGTGTGTGGCTGATTGCTGTAATGCTCCGTGTCTGTTTAGGTTTTCAGTCTGTTGATTTATTTTTAATCTCTTGAAAGAAGGGGGGAGTTCCTCGTCCCCTAAAAGGTCGAGATAAATAATGCATGAGGTAATCCTCCCTCCTGATTTTTTCCCCCTTTTCCTCTACATTTATTTTTCTTTTGAGAGAGAGTTCAGCCTAAATTTCCACGCTTGCATTCAATCATTACAAAGCCTACAAATTATACAATGACTTCTAACCTGGGCCTCGAACAAAACAACTTTTCCCCCCCTTATAAATCATAAGAGACAGATGGCAAAATGGGGGGAGGGGGAAGGAAAGAGAAGGACGGGACAAAAAACGCATTGTGACAAATCTGGGAAACTGAACAAAGTGCACATCAGAGAGGAAAAGTTTGGTTTGACAGGTGAAATTCCCACAGCCTTGAGGCAGCACTGGGAAGAAAGCAGATGCCAGGCGTTTGCAAATCTGTGGCTAATATTGTTACCGGGCCTATAATTCAGCTGCGAAAATACTTTTTCCCCCCTCCTCCATTAACATCTCTGTGAAGAATCGAAGGTGGCGAGAGCGCATCCAGCAGGGGCGCTTCCTCTGCAGATTCCCAGGGCAGGAGCATTTCCCTCCACCAAGCCAGGGGGCTCGGCCTGACATTGTCTCGGACAATGGCGCGCTGGAGGCTCTCCGCCTGGGAGGGGACTGTTCCTCAGCCGGCTGCGTGGCTCGGATCCCGGGCGGGATCTCCCCTTCTGTCTCTACCCAGCGTGGGTCAGTCTTGCTTGGCTCCCCTGAGCACTACGCGAGCTGCCACCCGCCGGCAGGGCCCGGGCTGGCTGCAGCGCCTGGGAGAGGCGCCTGGCTGGCTGGGGGTGTTATCTAAAATCCCTGGCCAGCGGGCGAGGCGGTGCGTAGCGGTGCTTGTCCGGCTGCCAATAGTCCATGTCCGAGGCGGAGCTGGCCGGGCTGGCAGGCGATAAAGTGCAGCTGTAGGAGGCGGAGGACAGGGGGCTGTTGGTGCAGCTCCAGGAGGAGGCGGGCGACGGGCTACTGCTGTCTGTGCTGGCGGGGCCGCCGGCCGGGCTCAGCAGCACCGCCTCGGGGAAGAGGGCGGCCGGCAGGCCGGCGCCGCCGCAGTGGTCGGCCAGGCGCAGGGTCTCGGTCAGCGCCCAGATGTAGTTGTGCGCGAAGCGCAGCGTCTCGATCTTGGTGAGCTTGGCGTCCTCGGGGAAGGTGGGCAGCACCTCGCGCAGCGCGTCCAGCGCCGCGTTCAGGTTGTGCATGCGGTTCCGCTCCCGGTTGTTGGCCTTCAGCCGCCGGCTCTTCTTGATCCTCTGCACCGTCTCGGCCGTCTTCGTCCCCCGGGAGCCGGCCCGGGCCCGGCCAGGGCGCCGCTTGCATTCTTGCAGCCGCAGGCTCCGCTGCAGTCGCGCCTGCTGACCCTCCGCCGGGCAGGCAGGCGAGGCCGCCTGGAGTTCATCGTCCTCCTCCTCCTCCTCCTCGGCGCTGGAGGAGAGCGGGGTGAGCGAGGAGGCGGAGGGCGAGGCCGGGCCGAGCAGCAGCAGGTCTGCCTCCTCCTTCAGCTCCAGGCTCTCCGACTTCACGAACATCCTGCAACGAGAGCGGGAGAAGCCGCATCACGGGCGGTGCCACCACATCTTCCCCGGGCTGCGAACCCCTGTCGCCCCCTCTCCTCCCCTCCCCTCCCCGGGGCCGGGGCAGTCATCCTGCGGGCGTCCGCCTTGGCCTGGCAGCACCGGCCCCCGTGCTACCTGCCCACCCTTACAATAGGTAGGTGGCCGCCTTTTAGCTGTGCCATGGCCACACGCCACTGCCATCTGCCACGTCGTTCCCACTGCTCCCCGCGGCACTTCCACGCCGCGCCCGCTCCGGATCGAGTCCCGAAAATACGCTCCGAACGCCCCGGCGGGGCCATAGAAAGGCAGGGGCGCGTTCCCACCCACGGCTGCTAGCGGCTCCTAACCGGCCGCTTCTCCCTGTAAAACCGCTGCAGCTGGGCGCGCCGACCCGCAGGGAGAGCGAGGCGACAAGGACTTAGCACCAAGATATTTTGCTCCCAGCCACTGAGGTTTTTTTGCGCCACCGCGTGGGGGAACGGGGAGGGGGGGGGGCGGGAAGAGAGAAAATAAAAACTGCTGCAAAGTCTGAAGCAGAGGCTCTGGGACTTACTTGGCTCCCCTTTAATGAAACAATGTTTTGTCTCTCTGCGGAGCGCGCTCTCCCTGCACTGACCCTCACTGCAATCTTCAGGGACGGGTTTGCATGTGTCCCCCCCTCCCTTCTCCTGGAGAGGGTCCCACTGTTAGTGGAGAAGGGGTGGGGGTCCAGCGGCCTCTGCCAAAGAAGTGTTGAAGAAGGGCCGGTTGCCTGCTGCCTCGTGTGTGTGTGTGTGTGTGTTGCAGTGTTTTGTTGGTGGGGTGTGTGAGAGTGAGTCCTGGTGGGGCGAGCTGCTGGCACGCGCCCCGGCACTCCAGTTAAAGTGAAGCTGCTTGAGGTGCAGTGGCTGTGTGTCTGGCACACGACTCTCCTTAAAACCCCTTATATACCCCCCAGAAAACAATCAAATCTACCCCCAGGGTCCCTTGAGCTCTCCCCTGCCCCCTCCCCTCCCCGGGTTTATTCTTTCTTTTCATTTCATTATCATCACTCATCTCATTCTTTTTTTCCTCTCTCTTTTAAAGCCCCTGCACCTCTTGCCTCCCTCCCCTCCCCCCGTCTTTCTTTTATCTGATCCCCAGAAAGTGTGTGGTGCAGCCCCGGCCGCTCTGCGGTGTGATTGGTGCCTCGCGCTCGGATGGAGCGTGCCGCTAATTTATTAATGAATGGGGGTCGCGAGGCGCAGCTGGCCAATCAGGGAGTCCCGCTAGCCACGCGCGCCGGAGCCTGCTCCTTTTCAGCAGCTCATTAGGCTGGAGGGCAGCGAAGGGGAGGGAGACCATAGTATCCAAAACTCACCCCCCCATCCCCTCCAGCCCCTCTGCCCGCAGACTCAGATGCGCACAGAGAGACAGACTTGCAGACGGGGGACACACAGAGGCACCTAATAGAAAAGATGAAGCATGAGCTGATGTATCAGATTCCACTGAGAACAAGGGCAGCTCAGTGGTTGATACTCAATGAAATTCTGTGCCACCCAACGTACCCCCTGCGTTAACCGATGAGGGATACAATGCGGGGACACGTGGGTGTCCATATAGGTCTATTCAGCTGCACTGATAATATTGGGGGCGTGGAGTGCGGTTAGCTTGGGGGGGGGGGGAGGAGGGTAGATGGGGAGCTGAGCTATCTCTACTGTGTTGCTGGGTGGGGGTTGTAGGCATGGAAAAGGAGGAGGTGTTTTAGCTGTGCGTGGTTGAGGGTATGAAGTAGGTTTATGTGTGCATGTCTGGGGAGAAAGGTTGTGTGCAAAGATGTGAAGTAGGAACGTGTCTGTGTTGCTGGATGTGGTTGTGTGGACAGGGGGTTGCAAGACGAGCAAGATTATCTATGCCTTTCTGGGGGTAGCAGGGTGGAATAGGGCAATGTCTGTGGCAGAGTAGAGAGAGGTGTGTGTGTGTGTGTGTGTGTGTGTAGCGTAGTAGCCCGTGCGGAGTCTGGTACATCTTGTGTATGTGGTGGGAGAACTATTGTCTCTAAGGCATAGCCACCAGTTTCTCAGTAAACGAGTTGAATTCTTCTCTCTCATCTTGGTGTTTGTCCACTTTAGTCAGTGTGCTTCCCTGGAGGTGTAGACCTGCTCTCAGGAAAGGAGCTGTCCAGAGTCCCCTCAGCTAGCCAGGGCTCCTCGCTTGCCTTCTTCCAATAGTTTCCCTCCGTCTTGTGTAAACAAATCCCCTGCCTTCTCTTTCCCTGTGGCTCGGAGGGCATTCGATCGTGTGGCCAAAAGACACCGGTGGCAGGTTACGTGTGTGATTGTTTGGGGGGAAGAGGGGTTAAAGAGGTTGTAGCTACGGATTCAGGGGTTTAGGGGTACATTGGACCATTAGATAGCAGAATTGTCAGGAGGACTGGGGGATTTGTAAGGGAGGATTCGCATCTGTAAATGACCTGACTTGAAATCATAACGACACACTGTAGCTCAGATAGATGCCAGCATTGAAAGTGATTTACACGAGGGGGACCTTTGAAAAGAACATCGATACCTTGGCAATGGATTCTCTAACATACACATGGATATTTTGTTTTTATTTAATTCTTTTCAGGAAAGGAAACTACAGAAGGAACTGCCTCTTTGAGTTCTTGCCATTCAAAGAAGGAGAAAAGTGCAGCCAAAGTAGTGTACTGAAGTCCCTCGGGGGCCCATTTGCTGATAAGAGCTGCGCCTCTTCTTCTGGGCGGTACCTGAGCAATTGAAATCTTCCTTGGCACACGGGAAATAATAATCCACGAAAAGAGGTTTGCACGAGATTAGCTTTTTTTGCTGCCTCTTTAAAATGTCTGTGCTAACGTATTTTCTCTGCTCAATGTTCATTCGTGTCGTTTAAGGCTCTAAAATACATAATCATAACAAAACTAAAACCAAAGGAGAGTTATGATCAGCACTGTTGGCAAACTCGAAACAACTTTAGAATGAATGTGAGAAAAATAAAGGAAAGGCTTGTTACAATGGTCTTAAACACACTACACTTAGAAATTAATGCCAGTTTATGAGGAAGAAGGGAGGACAGATTAAGAAGGAGCCTGCTTCATCTATATTTGTACTGGATTTTGTATCTGAAGACTAACAAAGAAATCCTTCTCCCGAAGAAATGGGAAAGAGGCAGAAAAATGATTTGGGGAAGAAAAAAGTGCATTGGAGAATATTATAACATATTAAAACACAGTGAGATGTTAAAATACATATCTGAAAAATCTGAAATCTGCCCTTTTTTGCCAGTTTCAACCTGCTGAAAGAAATAAACAAATAGAACTGATTGAAAACGAGGGACTTCTGCGACCTTAGAGAGATGTTTCATATACATTCATCTTCATACTTACAGATATGATGATTTCTCTACTCTGTACCTTGCATTATATTTCCCTCACATTAGTAAAAGCAGGGAAATTCAGAGGAATGAACGGAAATGTAATTTTTTGTGATGTTTATTTTCTAATTTATAAATTTGCCCTTCATTCCATCGAGGCACAGGTAGGCCAATTTTAAAACAACAACGTGAAATGTAACACACTTACACAATAGCCGCTCAAAAGCACTTAAAGAAAACGAAACAAACAAACAAAAACCCTCATCAGTTAGCAACAAAAACTCATCTCCCAGGCTTTCTCCAGACCACCCTCTTAGGCAAAAGTCTTGAGTGAATACATAGGCCTTGCACCATGCCCTGGAGGTCAACAAATTTGGTCTCCCTCGGCCTAACACGGGAAGCAAATTGTGCTAAAGTCATGAAATCAAATGAAGACCACAGCATACTTTAATGTGAAAAATCAATTTATCTGAATATTGGTGTGAGCACGATTATTGCAACTTGTGGGGGAGGGAGGAAAAACCCCAAATCTAAAAAATACGCAAAGAGAAACCTAAAACCTAGCTGTTAATACCATTACACATACCACACACAGAGATACTGTACTTACTTAAGCTCAATGCAGCTCACTTAACTTCGTACTGAACCGAGAGACAGTTCCAGATTCTACTTGATTTGTCCTTAACGATTGTGATTTTCTTTGTGAAAAATACTTTTTAAAATCATTATTATTTTAGCGCTGAAATCAAATCTGAGCGTTAAATGCCATTTTTCAAAAAGTTGTACATTACATTGAATTTAAATTTAATATTAACATTTAAAATATCAATACACATACAGTTTCACGTACCGGTTAAAGCCCTCCTATACAGTACATCTGTATGCGCCCTTAAGATTAGTAAAATATTGACTGGTTTATTGCAAATCAAAAGTATTACTAAGTGTAACGGACTGAATGGAAAGTGTCTACGAATCTGGCAAGTGATTTAAATGAGACTTTTAATATTGCTCCTTAGAAGTACGGAAAATCTACATGCCTTAACGGGATGAAAGAGTAAAACAAAGAGAAAGTCAGTGCAACAGCCCTTGGGTTCCTTTCTACCTTATGAACCATCTCAATGCAGACTGGAGTCACCTGCCATTCAGTTGTTCCACATTTATGGATTTCCCCATCCTCCCCGCTCGTCCCCCACCCCACTTAGTGAGATGTAGCTAATTGTGTCAGTGCTGTAAAAAGGTGCTAGACTGGACGTGGACAGTACCGGGGTTTTGTTAGAACAATTACAGAGCAAAATGCTCTTTACACTTTCCAAACCCACTCTAGCTCCACGGTGTCCAACTATCAGTAACAAATACGGGCGGTGGATGTTACAGCGAAAGAAACGTTTGGAGGAAGGAACCTTCATAGCAGACCGATTTCAGCTGCGTGATTTGACAAACAGGACCATGGAGGTTTCACTGCTGCAGTAAGAATGACTGGACAGAGCAGGGCCGCATTTTCTTCAAACTCGCTGCGTGTAAGCCAGCCGGCGGTTGGTTCAGCATCTTGCAGAGAGGGGGCTTGCTGGCAAAAAGCTAGTTCAGTTCGTCCTCGATTTTGCGCCCAACGTGACCAAAGCCCACGGTACTAAGCTAGACTTTCTCGCCCTCCGTTACCGGAGCTAAATGCAAGCGGCACTTGTGTGGTCTACGAACTGGCCAAACGAAACGAAGCGCAACTGTTATGCAAAGAGCGCTGAATAGCACCGGGGGGGTGGAGAAGAAGTGTCGCTGCTGTCCACTGCATGAACTGTCCCCAAAGGGTCAAACTGTTCAACTTCAGCCCCTTTGCCAGCCTCAAGCCTGCTTTGCAGGAACAAAAGCCCAGCGCAGGCAGTGATCAAGAAACAGGAGCACAATGGATTTAAGCGCATCACACAGCCCAGCAATAAAGGACACTGAGCTGGGGGTGTGCGTGAGGGGGAGATCTTTAGAAAGGCTTTGTTAGCGGTAAGAAGCTTGAACTGGGAGGCGACCCAAAAGTCCGGAAAGTTTAGGGTAGGTGTTGCTGAGGGACCTCTGGCGCCAGCCCATCCACACGTCGACCTCACAAGTGGTGAGCGAGCGCTAATGGCTCGCCGCTGCCCCAGGTGAACAGGGGCAAGGGGAGTGAGTGGGGGAGCAGGGCGTGTGTGCGCACAGGAAAGAGAACAAAGTGTGTGTGCGCGCGCGCGCGGCTGCTGCTGCTGAAACTTAGGGAGCTGTGCACGTGCTGCGGATTGTTGGCCAGGTGTCTACATCCCACGGCCCTTAGATGCTCCCCCCTGGGCCCTACGAACTGTCCGCGGGCCCTTTTGGCAGGTTCGCGGCCCCGCTCCTCCTGTCCGGGGGTGGGGGGGGGGCGACCCTGCTTGTTCCCGTTGGAATTTCTGGTGATGAGCGTCAGCCTTCGGCCCCCCCCCTCGCCGCTAGTGTGTCACAATGCGAGGCCATCGCCACGCACGCCGCCGCAGTGAGCGATGCACTGGTTGGGTTTCACCCTGGGATGCCCTTGCCCCCGTGGCTTCCAGACGTCTTTCTTCCTACAGCACAGAGCCCCCCCCCCCCCCCCCCGTGGGCTGTGCCCCCTTTTTAGGGCGATTGTTCCCTTGCAGATTTGCATGGCAGGTGCAGGCCTGCGGAGTGATTTTTAGACCCAGGGCCCCTCCCGTCTCCCCCAAAGGGTGTCTGCCGTCCTGTGAAAAAGGCCGCGGGTTCCCCCCCCCCCTCCTTTCCCGTGAAGAAGAGAAGACGCCGGAGGACCGCGTGAACATGCTTCAGTTTTCTTATTATTTTCTATAGATCTGGGCAAAAGAACAGCCGATTGTGTGGAAAAAAACCCGGTGCCTGCAAAAAGGGACATTGGCCATCCAGGCGAAGGTGCGAGAGAGAGAGAGAGAGCACTAATCGCTGAACCAGGAGACAAATACGATTACCAGCTTCGAGCCTTGAGTCAGAAAGTCTCATAGACTTTAAGATGTTAATCCCCAACATAATCCTTCCTTTGGCGTGTAGGAATAGTGCAGCCACAAGAGTTGTTTTGTTATTTATATTGGCGTTTAATAAAACTCAGCCAGTGGTGAATGGGCTGCCCACTCTCCAATGGTAATTAATTCCCTATTTCAGTGACCCAATTGTGCTGGGATAGAGCAGTGGGACAGTCCCACTGCCCCAACCCGCCTTTGTGCAGCTACACAGCTCTCGTGCTTCAACAGCTATGGAAACTCATTCTTTTGATGTCATTCAAGGAGTTTTCCTTGGGCATCTTCTAAACTTCAAGGACCCTTTTCTTTCTCAAACGCATGAAAAGCAGGGCTAGCTTGACCACCTCTGTAGAATGTAATGATTTGGTGAAAGGGCCTTTTGGGGGTTTGTGTAAGGAGAGAGAAAGAAAATTTGGCAGGGGGCTATCCAAACTTGAGCGCACCCAACTCATTCAGCTCTTAATATATACAGATCTTGAAAGCCATCCTTCCTTATTACACGGACTTCTGTGCTTCTCTGGGCCAAGCCATTTTTAAAAAGGATCTGCGGATTATTTTACGCACTTGCCGCACATTCAAATAGGAGCATGTTGGCGTTGTGCAGTCAGCCCGGGGGAAAAAAAGATTAAGACGGTATTTTTATCCATTAACGGGGAACGCTAAGATGGGGGGAATGGAATCAGTTCGGTTAGGGTTAAAAGCAAATAGCCTGTCCCTGGTTATATATGTTGGTTTTATGGAGAGTCGAGCAGAAAGTAATAGCAACTAGGTGGCTGCAGAAGGAAGGTGTGAAATAAACACGTGAAGAACATGCAGTCAGTAGCTCTGCAAAGCAGCATCCCCCCCCCCCCCCCGCACAAGCAACTCCTTCTATGTCTTTATACACACTTAAAAAAACACCCACCTTCGCAAGTCACAGAAACAATTCAGAATTCAACTAAGAAAATACAGAGCGAACCATATGGCCAGGGTGGCTCGAGTTGGCTGCATTTTCCCCCAGACAAAGAAGGGATTGAGAGTTGAAGGAAAGGAGAAAAAAACCAACTTTCCGGCTGATGAAGCTGTTGTCTGGAGGCAATGATCCCAAATCTCAAGGCTTTATTCCAGGCTTCGACTGAGACGTGATATGTCATATGATTAGCATCTTTCATATTTACAAGAGTAGTATAGGCTGCCAGTCTTTAGAGAAAGGCGAGAAAAAGAAGGGGCATATGCTGAAATGGATTTAGCATTTGAAAGAGAGAAAAGAGATCGGATAAATACACTTAAACGAGGATTTAGTTTTACTCCTGTTGAGTTCTAATGGATTGTTGATTGAGATTTTAGGGAGCTGCAACAGAGGTGTCAGCAGTAATTTAAAGGAGCTATTCAGTCCTCTGCTGTTTCTTCTTCTTCTTCCACACTTCACTTATTAATGTCTTCAATCACTGCTTGGATCAGAAACACATCAAATATGATAGTGAGAAGTGCTCTCTCTCTAGAAACTTTAATACAATGGATAGCTGCAAAATTTAGGCTGCGTAATGCAGTTCTGTTTCTTCACACACAAACAATAGAACTCCAGCTTCTGCTGGCAGCGGATTTGCATCAGATTTAAGTCATTATCTGTACTAATGTCGTGTGATTATTCAAACGTTCTTTCTTCACTACCTTTCTTTATTAAACCTTTGATAGTTCAAAGGGATAGTTACCCAGACTGGTCTAGCTGCAAGAAAGAGTGCACTGGCACCACCTAGTGGACAATCTTTATTTTATCACGAAATCATTTTTGGCTTTGAAAGAACTTACAGTACAATGAAAAATACATGCATATAATATTAAAGCACATTGCAAAACCAAGCTTTCTACATGATATACAATAAATACCGATTACTGGTTTCAAGTTGTTTCAGAAACTACGAAGACTGACTTGACTATTTTAACTAAATTAATTTTCCAAACAACTAACATTTTCAATATAAAACATTCTTAGGCCTGGAGCCTAGACATATTCTTTTGAAAATAATATGGGCATATTTTATCACAGGATATAAGAGACTGTTCTGGTTAGTTTCCAAACTTCTTGTCTAATATATAGGTTTCCTCTCATGTCCATCTCTATCATGATATATCATGCTATGAAGTTGTATTCATATCATTCAGTTGGACAGCAGTACTAAAGAGAGAGGGAGAGAAAGTATTTGTGAGTGGCTAAGGGCACATTTCTTCTCTTTAAATTCTCTCCAGAGATTTTATTATTTTTTTTTAGTTTTAATGGATATCACGGAGTGAACATCTGCAGGGGTCTTCCCATTTTACTTCCAGACCCACACCTACGCACATTAGATACCTGATGGAATGAGGAGCACACCTGGGACACAGAACAGTACAGAGCACTTGGCGCTCCATAGAAAATCAGCTTTAGGAGCTCAGAGCTGTCAAGCTAGCCCCATGAAGATTCCAGAGACACCTCAACACTACCATTGCGGCTTATCTCAACAACCAAGGGAGAACTCGGAGCTCATCTCTACATGTAGAAGCAATGGAGATAATAAAAAGGGCAGAGAACGTATCTTCCATAAGAGCAATATACATAAAGAGAGAACTAAAGGCAGATAGATAGCTTAGCAGATATGCAGTCAACAACTCTGAATGATGCATGAATCAGGAAATGGTCAATCTGATTTTACAGAAATACGGCCTCTGAGATGTCAATTTGTTTGCCAGACAGAAGAAATGAATGCTGACAAAGTACTTTGCACCAGGGGAGCAGATCCCAAGTCCCTGACGGATACTCTCTCACACATATAGCCACAGGACCTGCTTTATGCAATCCCACCTCTTCCACTTCTAGGGAATGGAACTCAGAAGATAAGGTGAGAAGCAGCAAAAGTTCTAGCTCCGTACTGGCCAAATAGACCATGGTTTTCGGACCTGGTAGACTTGGCATTAGAATCTCCACTGCATCTACCAATGAGAAGTTATTCTTCACTAAGGTCCTATCCTCCATCCAGGCCATCTACTTAGACTGTCCACCAAAGAGATTGGTAGTCTACAGTATTCTCCTTCAGACAGGCTTCATCGATAAAGGCCTATTCCCCTGTTGAGACAAGGTATAGCTCAAAACAAATAAAAAAAAAACCTCAAGGACCCTGGCATCTCAGCTATTCTGGACTTTCTTCAGGACCATATGGACAAGTGACTTCAGCCCAGCACCACAGTGTCAGGTGTCACCCATAAGTAGTATCATTTTTGCAGAGTCCTGTGATTCCTTAGCAGGAAATCCTCAAGTATCTAGTTTTCTCAGGGCAGTCAAATTGGTCTGCCTGCAGTTCTAGCCAATCTTTCCTAACTGGGACCTACCACTGCTGCTGAAAGCCCTGACCACCCATCTTTTTGAACTATTGACATGGGTCACTCCATTCCTTCCATCCATCCATCCAAACCTATTTCTTGGTGACTATCACGTCTGCTAGATGAGTCTCGGAATTGACAGCTTTATCCATGCACTGATGACAAGGTGGTATTAAGATTCCCAGAATCTTTCTCGCCAAAGGTATTCTCATCTTTCCATACCTTATAGGAGGCTATCCTCCTCTCATCATTCTGTCCAAAGCCACAGCATCCTACAAAAATGGTGGCATAACCAGGATGTTTGTAGAGCCCTAAAGAGCTAACAAGCACACAAAATAGACAAGCAGATCAGGGTCTTTGTTCATCTCATTTCACCTGAAGTGCCAATGGCTCCAGGTAGTCAAACTATCTCTGGTCAGATGGATCAATTTGTGCTTTGTACAGCCAGACAAAGCATCAAGAGCATCTGTTCCTGAGAGAATCATGGCACACTCCACAAGGTCTATGGTGACCACATAGGCAGAAAAAGCCTGGCTTCCACCAAGATCTGTAGGGCAGCAACATGGTCCTCTCTTAACACCTTTATTAGACACTATATGGTGGACTTTCTATCTTCCACATAGGCTTCCTTCATTAGGAAGATGTGCATGCAGTGATCCAGAAATAGCTTGCCATTCTGGCAATTAATTCTGGGGGGAAGAGAGTTTCCCTGTCTTCTATTTCTTTACCTTCATCTGCTGCTCACTACTTCTCATATGTATCAGAATTGTGCTGCAAAATGGGAAGTTTCTTATCTGATAATTTTCTTTCTGTTGGCAGTGTCTGCCACAATTCTACCTTCCTTTCTGATTTACTTTTTCTATACCATTCATTATTTTATATACTTTATCATATCCTCTCTTACTCATTTCTTTTCTAAGGTAAACAATTCCATTTTTTTCAATTTCTCTTCACATGAGTTTTTCCATACCCTTAATCATTCCCATAACTGTCTCTGAGCTCCCTATAATTCTGTGATAGGTTTTCTGAGATGGGATGGCCAGTACTGCACACAGTATTCCAGAGGAAGCTGCGCCATTAATTCACATCATGGCATTTTGTAATATTTTCCATATTGCTCTTCATTCTATGCCTCATACTTCCTAACATCTTATTTGTTTTTTGACTGCAATTTCACATTGAGTAAAGGTCTTCACTGAGCTGTCCACAATTATGTCCATGTCTCTTTCCTGAGCGAATACACTATACAGGTTCTAAATTAACTGTATGAGTAATTCAAATTTCCCCCTTCAATGCACATTACTTTGCAATTATCAACAATGAATTACATCTGCCATTGTGTTGCTCATTCACCTACCTATAGTAGGTCACTACGGAGTTACTCTGTCTTCCCTGGAATTGACTAACAAATACAATTTTGTGTGGTCTGCAAACTTTGCTACCTCATTGCTTCAACTCCCCCTTTCCTAACTGTTATTAAATATATTAAACAAACCTGGACCTAGTACAGAACCTTGAGGTACTTTTGTGTTAATCTTTTGTGATGATAAAGATTAATGATTTATTCCCACTTTTTGTTTCTTGCCTCTATGCTAGAGTTTTTGGTACATGCCAATATTCTGCTTCTAAAACTGACTACTTAGTTTGAGTAATCTCTAAAATCTCTGAGAGATCTTGTCAAAGGCCTTTTGAAAGTCTAAGTATCAACTTTTCTCTTTTATTCACTACTCACTGACACCTTCAAAATAATTCTAATAGATTACTGAGACAAAATTTTCTTTGCAGAAACTGCTGGTTATACAATATCATGATCTTCCAGGTGTTTTATTATTCTGTTTGTAATCATTGTTTCAACCAATTTGCAGGTACAGATGTACAATGCAAGTTATAATACTCTTAAATTTAAGGACTTTAGTTATTAAGCAATTTTAGTGGTTTATTATTTTACCCATATATAGAGTAAATATAGAGATAATCCATGCACTGGGATATAAAAATTATATATTACAAGTGATTATTTATTATATTACACTATCTATTTTAAAATATTCTTTGGAGCTACATATTAAAGCACTCAATTTTTATACCTTTTCCTTCTGTGAAGCAGATTTTTTTCTTTCTTTCTTTTGCTTATTATTTTCTTCTTCCTCCTTTTTCTCCAAGTAATACTTAAGAATGTTATTCAGTCGTTGCTCATACTGGCTTACGTGTTGCAATCCATTCTCTCTTCCTAGAAGCAGTCATACAGGACAATTACACCTTATTTTGCAATATCCATCATATAATCTTATTGTCATGATAAAAATATCTAATTCCCAAAAGACACTAAAAGGAAACGTTTCCCTCACCTTGAAAACTGGATTTTGGTAAGAAGTGTAAACATTATAAATCTTCCTCTGATGTCAACAGGTAGCTAACTCATTTAGTGAGTAGAATTTTGGTATCCAACTCTACTCTTGCAGCAGCTCCCACCTCTTTTTTTTTCACCAGCTGAGAACTGCTGTAGCAACTCCTAACATGCTAACTCATTGTTTCTCAACATGTGCAATGTGCCCCACATATGGGGGCACAAAAGCCTAGCTGAAGGGTGTCAGTTGTACTTTAGAGTCTCAGTTTTTATGAGTCTCTAGCTTTTATGGTTCTAAAGAAAACTTTCAAAACATGATGAGAGAATGGCCTGGTCTATACTTAAAACTTAAGTTACATAGCTAAGGGTGTGAAAAATCCATGTCCAAGTACTGTAGCTTTGCTGATTCAACCCCTGGAGAAGACACAGAGAGGTTCACCGAAAAATGCTTCAGTTGACCTAGCTACCATTGCTTTGGCAGGTGGTGTTCCTACAGCGACAGCAAAAATCTGTTCCATCACTGTAGATTGTATCTACATTATGGAACTATGCTGGTATAGCTATGGTGCAGTAGTTATGCCACTATAGTTCCCATAGTGTAAATACAGCCCATAACTGATTCAGCAATGTCTGTTTGAGTTTGCAGAAAGCCTGAAACAATAGTTTTGAGGTGTGAACTGCTCCATTCATTTCATGGGATGGATGCCAACAATATTTCAAATGTCAACATCATTAAATCTTTCACAGCTCAAAACATCTAAGAAAGGGGGGGGGATGTATAATAAAGACCTATAACAGTGTTTCCCAAAGTATGAGGGTAGTAGGAAGGAGGGAAATGTGAAGGATTAACCAAGGGGATGCAGAAGATGTACTCATTAAGATATTTATCATAGAATCATAGAGTTGGAAGGGACCTCAGGAGGTCATCTAGTCCAACCCCCTGCTCAAAGCAGGACTAACCAGGACTAAACTCAGCTAAATAATCTCAGCCAGGGCTTTGTCAAGCCGCAGCTTAAAAATCTCCAAAGAAGGAGATTCCACCACCTCCCTAGGTAACCCATTCCAGTGCTTCACCACCCTCCTAGTGAAAAACTTTTTCCTAATGTCCAACCTACACCTCCCCCCCTGCAACTTGAGACCGTTGCTCCTTGTTCTGTCATCTGCCACCACTGAGAACAGCCTAGCTCCATCTTCCCTGGAATCCCCTTTCAGGTAGTTAAAGGCTGCTATCAAATCCCCCCTCATTCTTCTCTTCTACAGACTAAACAAACCTAGTTCCCTGAGCCTCTCCTCATAAGTCTTGTGCTCCAGGCCCCTAATCATTTTTGTTGCCCTCCGCTGGACTCACTCCAACTTCTCCACATCCTTTTTGTAGTGGGGGGCCCAAAACTGGACACAATACTCCAAATGCGGCCTCACCAATGCTGAATAGAGGGGAATAATCACTTCCCGTGATCTGCTGGCAATGCTCCTACTAATGCAGCCCAATATGCTATTAGCCTTCTTGGCAACCAGGGCACACTGCTGACTCATATCCAGCTTCTTATCCACTGTTACCCCCAGGTCCTTTTCTGCAGAACTGCTGCCTAGCTCATCGGTCCCCAGTCTGTAACTGTGCATGGGATTCTTCCGTCCTAAGTGCAGGACTCTACACTTGTCCTTGTTGTACCTCATCACATTTCTTTTGGCCCAATCCTCCAGTTTGTTTAGGTCCTTCTGTATCCTATCCCTACCTTCCAGGGTATCTACCACTCCGCCTAGCTTAGTGTCATCTGCAAAATTGCTGATGGTGCAATCTACTCCATCCTCCAGATCATTAATGAAGATGTTGAACAAAACCGGCTCCAGGACCGACCCCTGGGGCACTCAGCTTGTGACGGGCTGCCAGCTAGACATGGAGCCATTGATCACTACTCATTGAGCCCTATGCTCTAGCCCTATGCTCTAGTTTTATAAGAATCCATTGGGTCCAATATCTGCATAATAGTTCACCAAAGGGTGGCAGGTGTGGTCTCCATTGGTCATCATAATCATTGCAAAATGTATGTACAGATAACATTTAAGGTGTTATGTATCTATATGGAAAATTATGTTCTTAAGATCTTGGAGTTAAGGCAGCTCACCAGGAGGTGACATACTTCAGAAATGTCCCATTCAGATAGGAGATAACTGACACCTATCTCCCTGTCTGGCCATTTGTGTATTGTATGGCCCACAATACTGAGACAGGTGCAAACTGAAAGATATCAAAATGTACAAGACAGGAAATCTACAGGAAGACACAAACAGCTGGGGGTATCCTGCTTATGAATAAAGATAAAGAATTATCTAGTACATTTTGGTACATTCCATATGTGCACTCCTCATCTTGTTAAGTCTGTGACCATGGTAATTATAACTGAGGGTAGTTCCTGTGAGAACGGGATCTCTGTCGACATGTTGGTGGATTGTGTCCACCATAGTAGAGAGTCTTTGTCTCTGTTCAGCATTATGAGTTTTCTGTTTAGGCCGTGTTTGTGTGGCTTACAGACATTTGCGAGCCACCACCGTAGGCAATGCATGCGTAGGCATGCCTGTTGCACTACAGATGTAGTAGCCGCCATGTGTCCTAAGAGTTGGAGACATGTACATGCAGTGCTGCTCGGGCTGCTTTTTACCAATGATATTAAATTGATTATGGTAAGAAACATGTTGCCTCAAAGCGACACCCTGGCAGTTAGCGAGTCCAGGTTTTGGGTTTTTTTTCTTTTTTACTTGTTGGCTACCTGATGACAACAGGAAAAGAGAGACTCCTTTTCACACACTGATTACAGGTTGCTAAGCATAAATAAGAGCTTGCAGATAAGCTGCAGACATTTAAATAAGATGCAATATAGTTTTATTACAGCCAGAAAATAATTATTCCAAGTAAGAGGTGGTTTTACAATTAAAAATATTAATATTTTACCTTCACAGTGGTGAATTACACGGCCCCATAGTTTGTTTTTACTCAAACAGGCCAGATTTCCCACAATCAACAAATGCCTCTTCCCTCTTGTCAGTGCAACATTCATTCTCTTTTCTGAGTCTATGAACCCAACTTGTCTTGTTCTCACACAAGACAAAACAATAATTTCTTTTTCTGCTCCTTGGAATGCATCTACAGTGGAAACTTGGACAGCTTTGATCTCAAGAGCAATAGAGTGTATAGAACTAAGTAAATTATCAATCTGTGGACAAAGGAAGATGGTAGTAAGTCAGTGTTTTATAAATATACTAGTTACATAGTATATGTAACTGTCTCTAATAAAAATACTGATGAGTATGTCTACTCACATTAAACAGACTGCAACTCTATTGACTATATATTACAGGAGCATCTCCCTCAAGTGCAAACACAAAATTTTGCACTAAGCCCATCCCTGACACAACATCCATACGTCCAATGAGAGACGCGTTCCTATCTGGCAAACGGGGAGCCCTGCATCAGACTTTGTGAGGACAGAGTGACAAGTACATATGACATACAATTCCTCCTTTGTCAAATAGGGAGCATCATGTTAGACACAATGATTCCATTCCTGGCATACACACCAATTCACAATGGGCCTCCCATCCCTTAATTAAAATTAGAGAGGTTCTAATGTATTACCAGTCAGTTTTCCATAACCCTGATTTGATTGGGTCGGGGTGGAAATGAACCAAACTTTTGAAACCAAGTGAATCTCAGCTGTATGAATTAAAACAATCCCTCTGATTTGTTTATGAGCAAAGTTATGCAAATTGCTGTAAATGTTTAGTAGCAAAGTAAATGCAAACTTTGGTCTTTTGATGATCAAATATAATTTGGCACTTCTTCCTCATTTTTGAGTCCACCAGAAAAAAATCCAGATTGCTCTGTTCAAAGACAGACTGTTTATAACAAGACTTCTTCTTTCGGAAGAAACTGACAACTATATAAATATTCTATTCTTTATTAAAAATGATAGACTTAAATTACAAAGAGAAATGCTTTATTCAACTTCATAAGAACAGCCATACAGGATCAGACCAATGGTCCATCTAGTCCAGTATCCTGTCCTCTGACAGTGGCCAGTGCAAGCTGCTGCAGAGGGAATGAACAGAATAGAGCAATTTCAAGTGATCCATCCCTTGTTGTCCAGTCCCAGCTTCTGGCAGGTGGAGGTTTAGGGATACCCAGAGCATGGGATTGAGATCCTGACTATCTCGGCTAATAGCCATTTATGAACTTTTCTTATTCTTTTTTGAATGCTGCACAACCTACTCTGTCATTCCTATATATTTTGTACCCTAGTATTACTGTGTCCCATTGATTATTCCCATTCCACCAAGTTTCTGTAATGCCTATTATATCAATATCCTCATTTAATGCCAGGCACTCTACACTCTACTTCACCAATCTTAGTATTTAGGCTTCTAGCATTTGTATGTAAGCACTCGTACATTTTATCAATGTTCAGCTGCATGCCTTCATGTATTACATTTAAATGGGATTCATTTACAATTTACCGTTCATCACTTTTTGTTACATATATGGTACATACCTTAAACATCTGTGACTTATAAAGTGTAATCACCCCAATCATGGATCCCTCTATTCCACTTGCAATCAGAGACTGGATAAGCTTGATTATAAAATAAACTTCTGCCATATTATAAAAACTATTATCTTTTTCAATCTGGAGATGGGAAAGAGACTTCAAATTATGCTCTGCTGAAAGGCTATTAAAAACATTTAGCCATCCAACCATAATGCAAAAACTCTAACAAGAAGGAAAATCCCAAATCAAGGCATCTATTAACTATTATAAAAGTTATTTAAAAACCTACCTGCTCTGTCCCATTAACATTAATGAAACATAGTGTTGGAAGCCAATCCAATAGAGGACTTCTGTCCATCTCTGAAATGCCATCCAACAGATTTCCTTCATAGAAGAGGTCATTGACTACAGCACTAATAGCAGGGTGACAGCGGTACTGTGTCCTAAGCAAGACTGCATCGTGTCCCTATGGAAATACAAAAAAGTGAAGAAAATACAAATATTTACTCATCACTTTGCAGTGCATTGTTGAGAAACTGTTTAATACTTTATATCAATCAAACAATTAATAGAAAAGTTTTACTTAGACTATAGTAAAACAAATTGAGATTAAACTGTTAGGATCCAGTTGTGTCTCTGGATATTTTCAAGCTTCTTTTTAGCTATTAAATTACTGACAAGTAATATTTATAGAAAACGATCTGGACAGAACAATTTAAAAAAAAATCACTCTATAATAACATTTACACTTAAATTAACTGCCTCAGAGAACACAGAGTGAAGTCCTGGCACCACTAAAGTCAATGGGGCCTGAATTTCATCCCATATCTTTTAAAAGATGTGTTTAACAGTGCATACCATTAAGCAAAGACGGTCAAAGAGAGTCTGCTCCAATCCATTATCATGAGCACTTTCAGACCCTGGAATAGTTGGTGGCAGCTGCTGAGGGTCTCCAACTAGAACCAGCTTTTCACATTCAAACCTACAAACAGTATTCCAATGAAATCCAACACACAAACTTTAAATGTAAAATTAACTAATTACAATACTTAAAACAATGTATAATTAGTAGTTTGCTTTGTACTGGACTCCTCTTCTATTAACCCCTTGTGCAGAGTGAACAGTCACATGGGGGGAGAAAAAACAAAAACAAACAACCCCCTCCCCCCTCCAAACAGCTGACTCCAATTAATCAGTACTCTCAGGGGCTGCTAGGAATGGGAGGAGTTCTGGCCTATATAAAACAGAACTAGCTCATTCCAAGGGGAGACAATATCTAAAAAGACTGGGATGTGGAAAGAGTATTAAGGGGCAAAACAACACCAGAAAGAGGAAGAAAGACGGGAAAAAAAATCACTTGGGGGAGAAGGTACTGAATTTAGGGAAAGTTGGGCCCATGCTGGAGCCCACCTCCCTAGGAAACCTTGGACTTGCCTGGAAGGTAAGAGAATTTATGGGAAATGGGGCTAAAAACTTTAGTTGTATATGAAGGTAAACTTAATACTGATGTATCCCTCTTTAAAGTATTCCTACATTCTCTCTGGTATCCTTTTTCTCCCCCCACCTCTTCTGTGGAGGTGGGATCATCCAGCCCCTCAGGTAATGGCTTGGTGACATTTTGAACTATGGCATTTGGGGTTTAGCTGGTGGGCCAAGTCACATTAGTAATTAACTCCCTGGAGCTGGTGAGAATCCACTGGTTCACACCCATCCTTTGTCAACTGAATTGAATGGGTGTCCAGTAAATACAAACTAGGCCAGAATTATATTCTTAAAATACCAAAGTGTGATCATTATTTAAAGTTGTCACTATTGGCTAAAAGGCCGTGCTAAACAAAAAGAAAAAGGGTGATTTGTACACCTTGCAACGGGAAGGAGAGAAGTCGGTTCTGTCATCTGACTGCACTCATCCAGCAGCACCACAGGAAACTTAAGGTTATTCATGCAAAGGAATGGGCAGGCAGCACAGGTTACTCCAACCACGCTCACCTTTTGATGAAGGGAGAATGAAAAAAGATTTAACCTACACAAATACATAGCTACAGCTTCCATGGCAGCATAAGTTACATAATTAATTTCTATCCATCTAGGCATTTCAAGTGTACCCATCACTGTGATATACAGACACCAAAAACTGAATTTCAGCATCCATTGTAACATCTCCTGATACACACACTTCTTCAGATACTTGTACTTTCTGAAACAAATTTATTTGATGCTAAAATCTGCTATGCTGGGTCTCAGTACAGTAGTGTTAATCAATCCATAGATATAAAGATCAGAAGGGACCATTAGTTCATCTAGTCTGACCTTGTGTATAACACAGGCCAAAGAATTTCACCCTGTTACATCTGTACTGAGCCCAATACCTTGCGTCGACTAAAGCGTATCTTCCAAAAAGGCATCCAGCCTTGAAGACCTGAAACATGTTTGTTTTAAATATTTGAAATAATTCTTTTCAGCCACTTTTAGTTCTTAGGGTGATTTTTTTTTTAAATGTAATGATCTTTAACCATATATTCTCATAAACATTTTTGCACACACAACTAAAATCTTACTGAACCAATCTGAAGTCTAAGGAACAAGTCAGGTTTGAAGTAAACAGGTTCAGTAGCGTAAAAGTTCTGACCATTTTTACATGTATTGTCTACATGCAAATGTGTTTTTGTTTGTTTTTAGTGGCTCTGTGTGGGGGGTCTTTTTTTGCCCTTACATTCTACAGTAGCTTAGTACACCGCAGGTACTATAGATTGTTTTTAATCGATTAGGGAAGGACTTTCAAGTCTACCAGCACTGAAATGGCATAGGTGGTATTGGTGACCACAAGGGAGAACAAATTACTTAGAGCTACTGCCAGTTTATACATGGTTGGCCTCTCAAGTAAAGATTTCTAAAATGTTTACTCTCTTCTTTCAATCATTGTGTTAATACCTGTTGCAGAATAGCTTTATTGGTTCCCAGTTTCTGATGTTCAATACTCTTCCTCACATATATTTTTTCTGCTGGAGTTAAATCAGTTTTCATCAGGACAAGCAGTTCTTTCAATTGTTCGTTTTCACTTCCTGAGCCAGCATGTAAGCTTTAAAAAATATTTTGAAATGTGAGTTATGAATATTGACTAACTGCAATTATCACTCAAATGCATGAAGTATATAAAAAGTCACATTCACTGCTTGAGTAGTGATTGATTGTGTGTAAAACCTTCACAATACCGATTTGATATAGGAAGATTCTCTCCGTTGTATAATGGAGAGAAACGTGTGTGTCCAAAGCCCCATAGCAAGTCAGCTGCAGTCTGGATTAGAACTGAGGAGCTTTTTTTTTCATTCTTATTCAGGCATGCTTATATATGATATCTGTGTGACACTCAGCAGGTGACTGAACAGTTTTTTCAAGCTTTGTTCAGTTCATGCTATTCTTTAACTTAAATTGTGAAGACAATGCTATGTAGGTCAGGGGTGTCAAACATCCGGCCCGCGGGCTGGATGCGGCCCACCAACCTTTTTGGTTCGGCCCCTGGTGGCAGCGTACACTGCCACGAGATCTCGCAGTGTTGTACTCTCTGCCTCGAGATCTCGTGGCATTGTGTGCTGCTGGGAGATCTTGCAGCGTTGTACTCTCTGGCGGCTCGAGATCTCACGGCATCACACACTGCCGCCAGCCAGTACAACGCTGCGAGATCTCGCGGCAACGCATGCTGCCACCAAAGAGTACAGTGTTGTGTGCTGCTGCCAGAGAGTACAATGCCGTGAGATCTCACTGCGTCGCGCGCTGCCACAAGATCTGTGTACTCTGGTGGCAGTGCGTGGAGCGCTGTGTGCACGAGACACAGCGCTCCAAAAGGCGGGAGAGGGACAGTGTGGTCTTGGGGCATCGCGCAGAGCGCTGTCTGTGCAAGACTGCGCTCCAAAAGGCGGGAGAGGAGAGAATGTGGTCTTGGGGCATCGCAGGGGGCTTCTTCACAGCCCACTCACTTCAAAACACACGCTACTTTCAGCTGCAGAAAAATCTTCCTACTGCTGCTCACAGTTTACCATTTTCTCCCACTTCAGTTGCTATTGCCACCCATACATCTTTCCAGAAGAACTGTCCCAAAAATACATTGACAAATAGCTTAGGAAAGATAGAAGCCAATTGTTATATTAGATTTATTCAGACTGAAAGATATATGCTCCTTCTCCCTCTCGTGCCTAGTAAAGGCACATCTCTTCCACTGCATGATTTTGGGGATACTCAATTCTCCTGTAGAATAACAAGTCTTCAAAATATCACTGTAGCCATGCAAAGTAAAATACCATCAAACTGTGATAGTTCCACACACCGTAGGAGGGTTTTACAGCTAAGTAATTAAGACAAACAATACCTCGTGGCATCGCAGATACTGTTATGGTGATATCTTGCATACACAACCTTGTGTAAACTGGGCCTTGTACATATATACACAGCCTTGTGTCTTTACACAGCCTTGTGTGTGGCCTTGTAATTATGTTATCGAAGAAAAGAAAAATAGATAAAGAATGTCGTGGTTCAAGAGAAGTGGAGAAATCTGTATTTCTCTGCCTGACTGAATAGAAACTGAATAGAAACTGCCAAACTGAATAGAAAGCCAACATGTTTGATTTGTATGCAACATGTAGCTGTTGCCAAAGAGTACAATGTTCGGAGGCACTATACCAAGCATGCTGAGAAGTATGATAAATATATTGGGAAGTTGCATGAGGACAAAGTTTCTGAACTGGAGAAGTTCTTGAAAAAGCAGCAATTGCTATTTACAAATTCCCATCAAGTAAGCGAAGCTGCAGTTGAGGCAAGCTACATGATTGCGCATGAACTAGCATGGTCATCAAAACCTTTTTCAGATGGCGAAATTATAAAGAAATGTATGTTAATGACTGCAGAATTAATAAGTCTGTATAAATGGCAAGCCTTTGCAAATATAAGCCTCTCGAGAAACAGTCGCTGAGAGAATCAGTGATTTGTCAAAAGTTCCAGAGGGGTAGCCGTGTTAATCTGTATACAGCAAAAATGAGAGTTCTGTAGCACTTTAAAGACTAACAAATTTAATTTCTGCAGGCATAAGCTTTCATGGGCTATAACCCACTTCGTCAGATATAAGGAATAAAAATCAGATTGGGGATATATATATATATATATATATACACACACATCTAAGGTTAAGGTGCAACAATGGGGAAGTTAGGTATAAGCAAAGTCCATTCAGTTAGAGTAGATGAGGCCTATTCACAACCATTGATCAGGAGGTGAGAATGCGTGAACAGTGACAATTACTTCTTGTAATGAGATAACCATTCCAAGTCCCTATTTAGATCCAGTTTGATTGTGTCAAGTTTGCATATGAGTTCCAGCTCTGCAGTTTCTCTTTGAAGTCTGTTTTTGAAGTTTTTTTGTAGAAGTATGGCAACTTTCAAATCAGATACAGGGTGTCTTGGGAGGTTGAAGTGCTCTCCGATCGGTTTATGGATGTTACCATTTTTTATATCTGATTTGTGTCCATTTATTCTTTTGTGTAGTGACAGTCCGGTTTGGCCAATGTACATGGCAGAGGGGCATTGCTGGCACATGATGGCATATATTACATTACTAGATGTGCAGGTGAATGAGCTCCTGATGGTGTGGCTGATGTGGTTAGGGCCTGTGATGGTGTCACCAAAGTCAATGTGTGGGCAGAGCTGGCAACGGGGTTTGTTGCAGGGGTATGTTCCTGGGTTAGTGATCTTCTTGTATGGTGTACGGTTGCTGGTGAGTATTTGCTTCAGGTTGGGAGGCTGTCTGTAAGCAAGGATAGGTCTGCCTTCCACAGCTTGAGCAAGTGAGGGATCATCTGCTAGGATAGGTTGTAGATCCTTAATGATGTGTTGGAGAGATTTTAGTTGGGGGCTGTAGGTGATGGCCATTGGTGTTCTGTTGTTTTCTTTGTTGGGTCTGTCCTGTAGTAGGTGACTTCTGGGTACCCGTCTGGCTCTGTCAATTTTGTTTCTTCACCTCTCCAGGTGGGTATTGTAGTTTTAAGAATGTTTTTTGGAGATCCTGTAGGTGTTTGTCTCTGTCTGAGGAATCGGAGCAAATCCAGTTGAATCTTAAGGCTTGGCTGTAGACAATGGATCATGTAATGTGTCCAGGGTGGAAGCTGGAGGCATGAAGATATGTATTGCGGTCAGTTGGTTTTTGGTATAGGGTGGTATTAATGTGACCATCCTTTATTTGTATTGTAGTATCCAGGAAGTGGATTTCTTGTGTGGACTGATCCAGGCTGAGGTTGATGGTGGGGTGGAAATTATTGAAATCCCGGTGGAATTCTTCAAGGTGTAGACTGGATGCAATCTGTGAGTCTGGCTACAGATGGAGCACACAAATGGTGGGTAGAAAAGCTGGAGTTGCTGCAAAGTTAAAGGAAAAATTGCTTGCTATCAATCCACAATATCAGTTTTGTAATTTACATTGCATTTTACACCAAGAAGCACTGTGCAGTAAAATACTGAAACTGGATAATGTTTGGATGTCATTATAAAAACGGTTAATTTTATACGAGCAAGAGGCCTTAACCACAGGCAGTTCAACTGCCTTCTGGAAGTAACTGAGAAACCCCATGGGTTTACCACATCACACTGATGTTCGCTGGCTAAGTCGGGGGGCTGTACTGAAACGCTTTTACGAATTGGTGAAATACAATTGTTTTTTAATGAGAAAGGAAAGATTTTGCCTGAACTGCAGGATAAGATCTTGTTTTATGGTGGACACCATGGAACACTTGAACTTTCTCAACACAAAGATGCAGGGGTGCAACAAATTGGTGACAGATGTTTCTGACAACATTAGTGCTTTCAAGATTAAGCTTCAGCTCGGGAAAAGCAACTTTCAGATGATACTAATCCCGCACACTTTTCAACTTTAAAATCTCGACGCAACACAGTTGAGTTTCATTGTAATGCTCTCACAAAAAAGTACAGCAGCAAAATTTCCAACTTAAGAAATGAATTCCAAACAAGATTTTCTGACTTCAAATACCTTGAGAAAGACTTTGCAATTTTCCGTAACCCATTTTCTGTCAATGTGCACGAGGTCGCAGAGGATCTTCAGATGGAAATAATTGAACTGCAGTGTGATTCTGTTTTGAGGGATAAGTTTTCCAGTGTTGATGCTGGAACTTTTTATCAGTATGTAGGACCAAATTATCCCAGGCTGAAGTCTTTTGCTTCAAAAATTTTGTCCATGTTTGGGGCAACGTATGTCTGTGAACAGCTCTTTTCTGTAATGAACATCAACATCAAGATTTCGTTCCAACTTACTGACGCACACCTGAACGCAATACTCAAGCTTGCCACAGCCCAGTCCCGTGCTCCAGACTTGGATGCAGTTCAAAGTAAGAGGTGTCAGGCATCAGGAAGCAGCAGTAGCAGTAAATAAAGTACTATAATTCTTAATCATTGATCGATTCTTTTAATCGTAAAATAGTAGTAATTGTAGAAGTGAATTTACTGCAGTTTTTATATTGCTGATATCTAGCAAATAAAATATAATATTACATAAAAATCGTTGTGCCTAGTATTTCGATTTATGGTATGTATGGCCCACTTGAAGTACATTTAATTCAAATCTGGCCTGCCATAGCAAATTAGTTTGACACCTCTGATCTAGGTCATTTATGCTTAAATCATACCAATTTTTAAACAGATAAAGGTCTAAAACCCAAACCATTTTAGATTAATACAGTCATATAAGACTGCTTTATTATAAACATAAAACCCATAAGCCATTACAACTACTACATTTTTCTGTAAAATCAACTGCTCTGATGGTAACAAGAGATGTTGAAAGACACATTAAAATCACATTTCCATAGCCTTCACAGGAGCCACCTTACAGTACTGGGTATCAATCCTGTGATCTATTCACTTCCCTAAAGAGCTTAAGCCTCTTACCTGTAAGGAAGAACTGGCTTGGCAATTTTTCTAACACTTCCAACTCTGATAAAGTCCTCAAATCCAAGATCTAGTAGACTTTGAAAAAAGATTCAAGACATTTATTGTAGAAATAGAACAAGATGCAAAACTTGCATGGAAAATGACTGAGATTGACAGACAAACCTCAAAATGTTGATTACTGCACACTTTTTTACAGTCACTTTATCATGAAGTAATCCCATGTAGTACAAAACATGCATTGTTCATTTATTTTGACAAGAGTAGATTAGTTTTTTAATTATGTTTCTCACAGTGCTTGATACTTTCATAATCGTCCTCTCAAAAGCACTCCTCACCTGCATCATTCAACCTGTCCCTCCTTTCATCCCCATCATTTGTTCCCACAAGCTTCACCATATCTTAATCTCTCCCGACTTCTTTCCCATCCTGGCTCCTCTTGCTGATCTCTCAAGCCTACACTCATGCTCACTTCCTTCTAATACTCATCACTGCTGGTGATGTCTCTTTTTAACCCTGCCCCCTTCTATTTCTGACTTGTCATCCTTCTCTCTTGCTCTAACTTCATTAATTCTGTTCTCCATCTTCCTCCCGACTCTTCTGCTCCCCTTTCAGGAGCACCAGCTCCACTCAGCAACAAAACTAACTTGGTACACAATCTCTTAATATTCTGCTACCTGTGTATGTTTTGTCATCTCAAAATCTGACTATCTCCCTTCATCCATATCTGCCCTCTCCTGCAGTGACCTCACTTTCTCCCATCCTTTGTGTGCTAGATGCTGCAGAGAATTCCCTCCTTTCTTCTTTATATAGTTTCCAACCCCATTCTCCCACACAGTCACTTCCTTTGAAGTGTATGCTGTTTAACTTCCCCATCTTACTTTAGGTTGCAGTCAATCAATCATTCTTCTAAGCTGCTTACTCCTTTGACTCTGCCTGGTTTTCCCTTTTTCCTAGTTCTCTTGTCTTATTCTTAATGGTGTCAACAGTCATATTGACTCTCCACCCCTTCCTCATCTGAAAGCTTCTTGCTCACACTTCCCAATGATCTGATCACTCATCTGACCTGGTATTCACCAGGAACTGTTTGCCCTCTAACTTTCCTCACCTCCAAATCCCCTCTGACCATCAACTCCTCTCTTTCAGCAGCACTCTCTCCCTCTTGAGATTCCCAATGTATTAACCACTCTGGGCCAATAATAAAGGCATAATGTTTCCTGAAGCTCCCAGAGCACATGTGGCTGCTGTGCCACACCTGAAGAGGGTGCAAGTGCCTCTTTTCTGTGACTGACCAAGTCTGCTGGCTACAGTGATAGAGGTTAGTTCAAACTTAGCCTTGCATATTAACATTGCTAGATTTGCACAGTCCTTGAGCTCAGGTGAGCTGCTGTGGGAGGGGGGCAAAAGCCATTAGAAGAGAAGAGAAGGACATAATCTAGCCCAAAGGGTTTATACTGGAAAGAATAACACGATTAAGTCTAACAGGGCAAATGTGTCACTGTTTTTATTTATACACAAACACACACGGCATTTGCTAACTATGTAGCAGAGTCTATAATCCTCTTAATTCCATGTTACCTACCCAAGAAGTACCCTGTCAACAGCAACATTAGTGGAAGAAGCAATCAGAAGTTTCCATGGGGTTGGTCTTAAGCCTTCAGGTGCTTCACTGCTTTCAAAGAGCTGTACCAGGAACAAGACCACAACAGATAGCAAGTAGCTCTTTCCAGCTCCAAAAACACCTAGGGAGAAAAACCCAAGGTTACAAATGAATAATTTCAAGGAACCATATAATTGTTGAAATTAGTTCTGTCAAAGTATTATGGCTTGATTTGTCTATAAGTACTTCCCTTGGAAGCATATAGCTATGCGAACAACCAGTGAGTGTGGGGGATCCTGTTGGCTTACATTTTGCATTAAATATCTGGAATGTTTAGAAAAACTAAAGGATAGGTAAACTAAGTCATGCTTCCCAAATGCCCTGGCAAAATGCATGCTGTAGGCTTGAAAATTGCTAAGGCAGAAATCCCCTCAAGAAGCAAATGCGAAGTGATTGTCTACAAGGAGTGTATTATGCCCTGAAGCACAGTATGCAGACTTTTAGAAAGAAGAGACCAGTGATACAAGCCATTCTACAAATGGAATAATAAATTATAAACAGATGCAGGTTCTGTGAGCACAACCTATATATATTTTTAAAAATAGGCAGGTTGGTCCAAAGTATTATTGATAGCATTATTATAAATGTATTCATTTTAATAGGACCCAAGACTAGGCTGCATGCCTTCCAATACAGATTAAAAACAAGATCTCTGAACTGAGGCGTTTACAAACTAAGTTTGGACATAATGCAATGAGGGGGCAAAAAGCCTGGAGGGAAGAGAAGAAGATCAAGCACAAAGATAATCAAGAAGATTCTGTGGTCATTTAGTAAGGCCAGGGTACAGCATGATTGAGCAAAAAACACTTTTAAAATCAGATATATAGATGGAATGAGTAAGTGAAACAAACACTGATTCTGCACAGGGATCTGCTAGCACAGAAGCCAGAGCTCATGGAGAGTCCTACAGAACTTAGTGGGATGCTGTGATGCTGCTGTGATGATGGATCTTGAAATGGAATCAAAGCCTTAATCAGCATGTTTCCTGTAGGCCTCATGGAAGATGTGGATCTTCAAGAAAATAATAGGGGATTCCATTGGGTTCAATTTAAGATTAATCAGCATTAAACTGGGCATGAGGATATCCTTCACTATAGAGTACCACTTCACCTGACTGTACCTGGCCCGAGTAGAACTCGGTAAATAGGCGGGGCTGCGTGGAGGGATCAATACCCTCCGACGCAGCCCTGCCGCCGTTTGACCGTTTTCGGCGGCAGGGTGGGTGGGACTTTTGGCGGCACGGTTTCTCAGCGGTGGCAAGGGGGGGGATTTGGCGGCAAAGGGGGTTTCTCAGCGGCGGCGGCGGGGGGGGAGGATTCGGGGGCGGCGGGGTTTCTCGGCGGCGGCGGGAGGATTCGGCGGCGGTGGGGTTTCTCGGTGGCGGCGGGGTTTGCCTCGCGTACCACCGAGCCGTCTTCCGCGTACCACTGGTGGTACGCGTACCACCGGTTGAGAACCGCTGCTATAGAGTATTGTAAATGTACAGTTATCATAGGCTCCACTCCAATCTATTATGTAAGCATTTAAAGAATTTTTAGACATGGATCTTCCATTAACAATAGCATCACACATCAACTCATAGTCAAGTCATCTAGCATCTCTTTGAATGTTTGTGTTTACACTAAAGGGACTCAAAGGATCTATCAATAAAAATAAGGGATGTAACTTTATGACTTTATTTGCTTTTTACCATGTATGATTGTGATAGGGAAGACCTGCTGCTTTTCCATTTGTGCATCATTTTCATGTGATGCCATCATCTGAGCTATTTGAATCAGTGCTGTAGCTTGATCTGTGTTCAGATGGAATGTCTGAATCATCTTTCTGGCCAGTCCCAGTGTTATTTCTGGACTTAGAAGCCCACACATCATTGTGCCCTTTGTATTTAAGGCTGGCGAAATAAATTTTCTTTTGCTGACTCTGTTAGCATGTTCAGCTCTGAAAGGCCTAAGAAAAACAAGAGTTGACAGATTAGTAAATTCAGACCATTTGCTATGAAATGCATCTATACGTAATTTATAGTCACGTTTTTTTGTGTGCAGATACATGTAAAATTACTTTGATTTTTCCCACCCCCCCGAACAGCAAGTCAAAGCTACAGTATGTTTTCAACCGATTTTCAAGTAAAAAAACATTTTTACTTTCATCTCTAGATATTTAAATTATATCACAATTTCATGCATTAAATAAGTGTTTTTCTGAACTTCCTTCTATTTAGAAATATGGTAAATCTTTATAGTTGCCAAATATTTTCAAATTCTATTACAAATAATCTAAGTATCAGTTTGGTTTAAAGAACCCACTGACTGTCTTATTTTTAAATAAAAACAAACCATGCACTCATTGCTTATTTGGCCCAAAGATTTTCTGTTTGCTAAACATCTCACCAAGTTTTAAAAGCTACTGGCATGCTTATCAATACAAACCACCTCGTGAGTTTTAGGGTTGTGGCTGTTAGTTTGGTTCGATTCCCGACGACCCCCCCCGAAATATCTAATTTTCCTATGATTTCTTAGTCCTGCATGTTTTTCTGACAGGTCTCTTGAGTGAAGGATAGAGTTATCTGAAATTTGTGGCATACAAGTTTGCATACCTGTACATTTGTATTGTATGTGTGGTTTATAAGTTTATTACCAGTAGTCTCTAATAACCATATGGTTACACAAGTCATATTATACATGTGAATGATAACTTTAATAACATTAGTGCAATTGTCTTATATGCTGAATACAAACTACCTTGTGACTACTCAGAACATTGCACTGATTTTACAAAGAAACCCCCCCCGGACATGAATTTGTTCCTATGTTACAAATATAGGGAGGAAATACTGGAAGATTAATTAATGGAACACAAAGGCTGTTACCATTAAATTAAATGGCAACTGACCTTGACATTAAACTTGTATTAGAAAGTTTCACAATCCAGTGAATATTAAGAATATTAATCAGCAAAGTATAAGGGGTGGGGCATAGGTGTATGTAAATCTAAACAAATACCTCCAATCCTTCAATGAGATTTAAGCAAGGAATTACTCACATCCTAAATTAACGAGAACTGAAGTGTGATACTAGGTGCTAACTATACATCATTTACAGTGCCATAACATTTTCTGGCTTCTTTTTTTGTGTGCCTATTTTCTACACATAACCATAAAGGAAATGGGTGGGTGGGTGGAGGGGGAAAGAGAACGAACACAAGCGCAGTGGTTACTTACATTTTTAGTAAGTACTTTATTAGTGGTAGTGTAGCTGGACTGAAGTACTCCTGCATATTTCTCAAAGCTGTGAGCTCAGTGCTAGCATTACAAACTAGCAAGGCATGAACAATCACTGGAAAGATTACAAAGGAGATTAACAAGTGTACTCAGCCACAGAAAAGTCTGTATTTCAAATAAGGCTATATGTTATTTACTCAGCATTAGAAATGAATTACTTTTCCTGCTGTAATAGAAGCCAAACTAAAGACTTCACAATGTCTAACCTATGATTCTAGAGCAAAAGATCAATGAGAATTTTAAGACCATTATTTTGAGGGATTCATAGCAGCCTGGATACAAAACCTAAGTATTTCCTCTAATATTTTAAGGAACTTATTTCATTAGCTATGGAGTTTGAGTTGAACTTTTTTAAAATATTTGTTGGTCATCAGTAGAACAGTTTCATTTCCATTTTGTAAACATCTCTTATGGGGAGTTATTTTTCAAAAAATGAATTACAATACAGATGGCAATCCTTCATCAGCTAAATAGCTCATACTCTCTTTGGAATGTGGTGGCAGTGTTTATGCAGAACAACTAAACTCAGGGTATATCAACACTGCCATTAGACACCTGCAGCTCGCCTCTGCCAGGTGACTTAGGCTCATGGACCTCAAGCTACAGTGTGTTCAACTGCGGTGTGGACATTCAGGCTCAAGGACCCTGCAAGGTGGGTCCCAGCCAAGCCCGAACCTCTATACCACAATTAACCAGCCCCTTAGCCTGAGTCAGCTGGCATGAGTCAGCCATGGTGTCTAACTGCAGTGTAAGCATACCCATAGTCTGCAGATCATTTTTAGTGCATAGTTTACTACTGTAGACTAAATCTGAGATGTATTTCACAAACTATGCAAGGAAAAACTTTACGCAACAAAAACAACAATAAAATGATGTGAAGATCACAAGCAAAGAAGTTCACATTTAAGCATCTTCCAATGTCTTCTGGCACTAGTCCATACAAGTCCTGAATGTTGTTAAATTTTTCTGCAATAGTGAATGTTGCAGTTAAAGTTGCAACTCTTATCTTCACTTTAGTCTTTCTGCAGACTTACAAAAATGGGGAACGAATATTTTGTGCTTGGTTTCAGCTCAAAGGGGCTTAATTAGCAAATTTCGCTAAGCTTTTCTGAATTAGCCACAGAGGAAGATCTACTTATTATGGGACAATGTAAACTTCATTGCATACGGATAATACAAAAATAGCTAAATCTTAAAATTTCTAGTGTGTTGTTTAACTAGACCTCCATGAAGAATTTGTTTTTGGTTTTTTAAACCTAGTATTTTACAATAATTATAAGCTATTTAAAATTTTCATTAGACATGATTAGCTTAACATCTCCATTTGGCTTTTCAGTTTTGTAATTGCCCAAAGTACTATAAAACAGCCCTATTTCAATGCCACAGGCAGGGCTTTTTCTTGTCTTAAAATCTAAAAGGAAAATAAATAAATGTGAAATCTTATACTAAAACATTAAAATGCCAAGTCTGACACAATAGTCAGGGAATGGGAGAGTTAAGGGCCCAATCCTACAGTTCCTACTCAGGGCAAAACTCCCATTGAATTTTGGGTCCCTGATTACAATAGGAATGTTAGCTTGGCCATGCTGTGCACATGTACAGTATTTCTGATTAATCTTCAGTATGTTAAATGAGTAACTCAGTATATGCATCTGACGAAGTGGGTTGCAGCCCATGAAAGCTTATGCCCACAGAAATTTGTTAGTCTTTAAGGTGCTATAGGACTCTCGTTGGTTTTTTTTTTTTGGGGGGTATATAAAGCATGTGCAGTGTAGTTGAGTTAACAAAGCTATTGAAAACTTACTCTTGAATTTTGTATTCATGTGGACATTCTTAATGTTGTATCAAAATAGTGTCAGCAGGTGTAGGTTTCTATTCTGCTCCAGAAAGAACCTACACTACCCTATATAGAATTTCTACTTACTCCCTTCTTGTCTTCAGCAACAACAAAACATAATCCTCAGCCTAAGCTTTCCCCCATGTTTGACTATTCCTTGGGTTTCTCTGTAGGATCTCCTCCTGTTCAATCACCCACTTCCCTCTGCCTGAGACATGCTGCAAACCCTCTTGTATCACTTTCCAAAATACTATCACAAAACATAACAAACTGATGAGTGGGTCTAAAAAAGCTGGGGGTGGAGGGGAGAAGAGTAAACAAACGGAAAATAGCACTGTAATTTACTTTTGAAATATTTAGCAAATAATGTCACTAGTTGACAAAAAACTTCCAATTCTCTCTTTACTGGAAGTGTTCACTTTCTGAAACATTTACCAAAATAACTCAACTAAAAAAGTCCATTAAAGTTATCCAACTTTATTTTTCTGAACATTCCTCAATCCCTGGAAAAATCATGGAGCAGGTCCTCAAGGAATCCATTTTAAGGCACTTGGAAGAGAGGAAGGTGATCAGGAACAGTCAACACGGATTCACCAAGGGAAAGTCATGCCTGACCAACCTGATTGCTTTCTATGAAGAGGTGACTGGCTCTGTGGATGTGGGGAAAGCAGTGGACATGATATACCTTGATTTTAGCAAAGCTTTTGATATGGTCTCTCACAGTATTCTTATCAGCAAGTTAAGGAAGTATGGGTTGGATGAATGGACTATAAAATGGATAGAGAACTGGCTAGACTAGAGCATAGGGCTCAACGAGTAGTGATCAATGGCTCCATGTCTAGCTGGCAGCCTGTCACAAGCTGAGTGCCCCAGGGGTCGGTCCTGGAGCCGGTTTATTCAACATCTTCATTAATGATCTGGAGGATGGGGTAGATTGCACCATCAGCAAGTTTGCAGATGACACTAAGCTAGGAGGAGTGGTAGATACCCTGGAAGGTAGGGATAGGATACAGAAGGACCTAAACAAACTGGAGGATTGGGCCAAAAGAAATCTGATGAGGTTCAACAAGTACAAGTGTAGAGTCCTGCATTTAGGACGGAAGAATCCCATGCACAGTTACAGATTGGGGACCGATGATCCAGGTAGCAGTTCTGCAGAAAAGGACCTGGGGGTAACAGTGGATAAGAAGCTGGATATGAGTCAGCAGTGTGCCCTGGTTGCCAAGAAGGCTAATAGCATATTGGGCTGCATTAGTAGGAGCATTGTCAGCAGATCACGGGAAGTGATCATTCCCCTCTATTCGGCATTGGTGAGGCCGCATTTGGAGTATTGTGTCCAGTTTTGGGCCCCCCACTACAACAACGATGTGGAGAAGTTGGAGAGAGTCCAGCGGAGGGCAACAAAAATGATTAGGGACCTGGAGCACAAGACTTATGAGGAGAGACTGAAGGAACTAGGCTTGTTCAGTCTACAGAAGAGAAGAATGAGGGGGGATTTGATAGCAGCCTTTAACTACCTGAAAGGGGATTCCAGGGAGGATGGGGCTAGGCTGTTCTCAATGGTGGCAGATGACAGAACAAGGAGCAACGGTCTCAAGTTGCAGGGGGGGAGGTGTAGGTTGGACATTAGGAAAAAGTTTTTCACTAGGAGGGTGGTGAAGCACTGGAATGGGTTACCTAGGGAGGTGGTGGAATCTCCATCTTTAGAGATTTTTAAGCTGCGGCTTGACAAAACCCTCACTGGGATTATTTAGCTGAGGTTAGTCCTGCTCTGAGCAGGGGGTTGGACTAGATGACCTCCTGAGGTCCCTTCCAACTCTATGATTCTATGATTCCAAACACTTTGGTTTTTAGATTATTATAGTCCCACATCCTGGTACATAGGAAGGAACATCATCTGAGGCACAGAATAGATTAAATAATTCCAAGCTTTATTATGTAAAAATACCTTTTACTTAGCAAGTTCTTGGAACACTAATGACATACTTCCTCAATTGTAACTGGTGAGCTTGATGGGGACTATCATTTTGCATTCTGGGCCTTATTTATGGGCCCTTAACTTCTTGAGCTGCACTTTGCTCAATGAGTAAGGCATTGCTTAAATGATTGACCAGAAAATAATACTTTGCACTTATACAATTGGATAATCCAAAAAATAGTTCATTATAAAGTGACATGTTTGAGAAATAGTCAACCCATTATTCATCCCAACTCAGGTACTTCTCATATATAAATAGCACATATATATGACACAAAATTCTTGGGATAAAACTTACTATTTGAGCACCAATTTGAGGGATAGTAGCCTTTCAGAGGCAATAATTCAACTTCATTGCTAGATGATGGTCCAAAGAGAGCACTACATGCAATGAAAGTGTCCAGGGATTCAAAATGTAGAGTCTTTGAAACAACCCAAAGGTCATCTGTCAAAATAATAGATCAATTTATTTCACTTTCCTAAGTTTCTGCATTGCAGGCTTTTAATAAATCCAACCTTTATTATTTTGCAAATTAAGCCATTAGAACTGAAGCCATAGTTAAAATAGAGGGGGCTAGTACTATGAAAGATTTGTTGGTACAGTCATTTGAAAGGGAGAAATTAGATTGTTCATGGTAAGTAAAGATGGTATTAAGTAACTTGTGAATTACAGTAAGCATACAACTAATGTACTAAAGGTTCTTCTCTATTTTAACTAGTTTCAAGTGACATATGACTACAGTTTTAATGCTTTTCAGACTATTTGGATTTCAGACAAATTGTTAAAAGAAACAGTAATCATTGCCAGCCACTGAACTGAACTGCAATTATACTTAGGTGCTATTTTGCTAAAGAACAGTAAAATACTAACAAAAACATCATCTTCAGTATAGATTCAGATACTTAAGTCACGATGAACAATACTTTAGTCCAAACATAGTCCCAATCAAGTCTGAGGGACCATTTGGTGAGTAAGGTGCTATTTATCATGGTTAAGGTTATCTAATCTGGTTCTTAGTTTTGTATAGTAGACAAACCTTTTCCTCTGCTCCCTTAAAGGGTACAGTACCTGAAGAAACGAGTGCAGGCTGGAGGCTGCAAAAGCTTTCTAAATTCTCTTTGCAATACACGGAGATGAAAATTTAATTACATTCTCAGTCGTAATGGAGAATATAGAAAGGGGGATTCTGAATTATGTTAACAAAGTCAGTTTTTGAAGTGTGTGCGCATGTGCACACACAATTGTCCACACCCAATTCTGGCACACAAATACTTCAGGGTATGCAAGTAAGACATTTGTCCACACAGAGCTTCAGTATCTCTAAGTGCAAATCCTGACTTCTGAGTGTACTTCAGAGTACTGATGTGTCTAAATTGTGCAGAGGCAAATGTGCATGTGCACGTCTGAAGATTTGTTGTATAGTTGTATTCTGCCTTTCAATTAGAAAAATCTCCAAGTGCATAAGTTATATAGATACAACTTGAGTGGAATGCAACAGCTCTCTAACAGTGGACTACAACACGAAAAAAGTTTAAGTCAAGAAGTGAAAAATACTATTTCCAAATGAAAATGCTGAGAACTTTAGGTAGGATGTAATTATCAAAAATGGAATATGATTGTAGCAGCAGGGCAGACAATTTCCCTGATTATGTGAAAAGGTCTTCAGTGGTCAAGAACCTTGATTTTTTGCCTATACTGAAAGGCAGTTCCTCTAGCAGAACACTGATCCCTTATATGCAATGGGTCGCTAGGTCAGAAGCAGTTCAGAAAGAAGAGCGAAACCGAGTGAATAACATACACCAATTTCTATGACCTAAGTTTCCCATTCAAATATTGACTATTCCTGACTCTAAGTAGCTTGCTAAATCCAACAACACATCACAAGGTGGCATGTCCACAGACCATAAATGCCAGAAAATCACGTAAGTTTCTATTACTTTTGCTTTGTACAACATTCACTTTATATTTTTCTCAACGTTGTTTTCAATGTTCATGGTTACAAAAGCAAAAATGACTTTACAAGACATCTAGCTACCTTTCCAAAATCAGAACTAAGCTTCATGGCTTGTCAGGATTAAAGGATGAGGTTTTACTCTTCTGTGACAAATGCTTTAAAATATCACTTTAGAGACAAAACAGGAACCTATGCTAGACCTCTCAGTGAGATACTCAGATTCACTTACCTTTGCTGTACAAAGAGGAGTGCTCCTTTTTGCTCAGTTTAAGATATAACTTGTTTTTAGAATCCCCATCAAATTTGGCATTTGCAATCATTAATTTCTTTAGCTTACTACAATGTTTTTTTTTTACATCAAAGGCTCTTCTGTTTAAAAAATCATATTTCAAGAGTCAGCATGTAATCTAAACAAACATAGCAGATTTCTGATTGACCATAAAAATAATCAGTCTTGTCAAAAAACAGCAAAATATTAAGATATTAATTATTTTTGCAGCCTTTTCTCTGCTCAGAAGAGTTCATGAAGCAGTTATACCTTCTAAGAAATACTTCCTGATATTTCTTCCCTCCCACCTACTTAATCTGGCAACAAATAGGAATGTAACATTCTTCTTCTTTGCTGTTAGTTGTGTAACGGAATATAAAAACGCTAATTTTGAGAACCCAAACATTTAATATTACATTTGTTTTCCTCTGCTATACAACTTCAGTAGCAAGTCATGCACAATTAATTTTTAGAGCTGGTTAGAAAACTTCAACATTTTCGCAATTTCTATAAAAATGGAAAATATGGTTTGTTTCCATACTAGCCCTAGTAACTTTCTATCTGTTATCAAACCTATACATTTTACATATAGAGAAATCATCAACTTCTTTAGTAGCTGCCTCTGCTGCTGCCCACAGATTTCAGCAGCAGCATGAAACTGACATGATCTTTGACAATTGCCTGCAGGGTTTCAAATGGTTGCTGTGAAAGCTCTAGAGTTTTACATCATTTTACATGCAGTTAATATCTGCAAGTTTATCTCCAAAGCCAGGAGGACTGGTTCTGGTTTGTTGCTTTTTTTATTTTGTTTTTTAATTGATGGCTTGTGGTCTGCAGAAATCGATGGCCTTAGACCCTCACCACTTGTTAGGGAAAATTTCACATTCATCACTGGCCAAATGGAGTTTCAAATGGTAATGACTTAGTTATTACCAAGGTGGGCCCACAATGAAACTAATGTTCCGAAAGTGAAAAGCTCAATAAGCCACTAGTAGTCACCCAGTTAACAGTGGGAATTCTTAACTGGTGAAGAGCCTGCAGCAATTTGCTGACAAGTGAAATATTCCACTTTAATGGAGAGAACACTTGTAGCAGAGCTGTTAAACATATAATGTAATAAACTGAGGTGAAATTTTACTTCTCCCACCACAGCTCTGCTGCTAAGATCTGGGATTCAGGCAGCTCACACCTTTATTGCTACACTTTGTCTGTTGTAGATTCATGATCACATTCAGAAGACTTTCTTTGCTACCTCTCTGCTACTCAAGCTCCCCTATTTATGCATCTTTGATGCAGATCGTTTGGCCACAGCATCACACTGGGAACTCCGTTCTGCTGATTATCCCCTCCGGCCCCCAAAGATAGAAGCTTAAATTCTGAAGAAACTGACTGGTAAGCATGCTTACCAAGAAACATTTTCAACTTGGCATTACTGAGTGGATTTGTGAAATCCTGCCCAATAGAATGTATTTATGGGAGAAACTACACAAATAGTAACAAACAAGACAATCAGAAAGGGCTTAATTAATGACTTATCAAATTGCTGGTACCCAATAATGTTTTTACAAGACTGATGAAGAAAGCAGAGAACTGAAATCCCATTGCTGTATCTATCTTTCTCAAACTGAACTTAAAATTTTCCCCACAAAATCATTACATCATTAGAAAAGAGGGTAAACATGAGCCAGATTCTCTGCTGGTATAATTCCACTTAGGTCAATAGCGTTACAGCAGCAGCAAAACATTTATACCTGGGTATTTATAAATGTTAACTTATAGTGCCATATGAAGTATATCTAGTATTCCAGTATACCTCACCAAAAGCTGGCATTCCTCATAGAGGGAAATCTTTTGACATCTGAGGTAAACTCCCATACTCTTTATATCATGAAGCTCTAGACTGCCTCTGGATTCTAGTTGTCCTGGGTTGACTTCTTCTATCCATTTGAAAAATTTACACTGGTCAGCTTTTGGGGCATCACAGGTATAAAAAAGACGACCCTAAAACAAAGATAAGCCATCAAAATTTTATTTGATTCATATTTTTAATCTGTAAATTGGCTAGCCCATATTGGATACTATAAAAATAAGAAAACAAATCAGTTTTTTCAGCATGCTCCATGAATCTGCTGGAAAACCAGGAAGCTTTTCAGTCACTCATTTCTGTAATTGTGTATGAACTGTCATTCGTCACTATCCACAGAATCCAATCTGATATTTAGCAATACTAGATTTAAAAATTCAAGTCTCAATTTACTTATATATAGTTAATATATATAAAATATGGTAATGTTTATAGATGGAGATGTATTAATCATCAAATTGATGCTAACATTTATCTTCAATATAATCCACTTTAATTTGTAACTGAAATAACAGAATTCTCCTGTAATTATTCACAGAATATAACTGCAGTACCATAAAGGAGCAAACAGCACCTTATTTTGACCTTCTTTTTTAACCATAACAAGCTTCGCTGGAATCTTATGATTGCAGAGTGGAACATAGTTTTCATTACTTTCCCCTGGTCCATTTTTCACTAAAGTGCAAAATGATGTGTTCACTTTAGAAAGAGCCCTGTGTAGTCTTTGTGACAGCTCAAAAAGCAATATGTTTAATTGTTCTTTACATAAAAAGAGAGAGGGGAAAAATTAGTATCTCTTCAAACAATATTTGCATACATAATAAAGTAAACAAATGCATCTTAATTTCTTACTATAAATCTCAAATCTAGAAGACCAATTTTTCAAAGATTCAAACCTGACCTCTAAATGTGATCACATCTTCTGAGTGTGAAAAATTCAGAATTTGCATGTGCAAGCTATTTAGTTCCAACTACATTTCTACAAGTCCCCTTTAGGTGTATACATTTAAGGATATGCATATTAAAATGCTTGCACTTGAAAAAATTTAGGTACAAATGTTGATATTTAATGTGGGACTTAAGTGGCCAGACAAAAGCACAGAGGTGAATTTCACCCTCAAGTTATCAGTTTAAACGCACTGTTGGTCAGAGCAACTCTGATACTCTCAAATCAGAAGTTCCTGTTCCCTGTGCTACCTTCTGCCTTCCCCCTTCTGCCCCCTCCCCCCAATGAAAATGCAGTATTTTGAGCTAAGCTACATTTATCACTACACTGCAAATAACTTCCTTCTTTTAAATAAATGGTCAAGGAAGGAATGAGTATGCAGAGGAGCCTAATATTCTCAACCATAGCAAAGTACATAAGTCAAAATTGAGCTGTGTGGGCAGGAGAGCCAGTCAGGTGCCAAAACAAATACAAATCTACTATTAACATAACATTGATATCAGCCATACCTGTCAAAGCAGCTGTAAATATCTGTTTGTAATGAACATGAGACTGAAACACAGTAGGTATATAAATCTGCCTTTTAGGAAGATTAGTACACTTTACTTTATCCCCACTGGGAAAAGATAGCTCAGAGATAGATATGTCCTGAAAAGTAACAAAATGAGGCATTAAAAATGCTCGCCAAACCCTGATCTCATTTCTTTTATGAAATAAATCACGAATGGGAGGAATTTTGATTCCTAACTGATACGTTAAAAGAAAAGCAGTCCGAGACAACCTACATGTGTAAAGATAAGCACATACAAGTTTGCAGTACTGGGGCCATGGACAGCACTTTATACTACCATGTTCACTTCCATGCTAAACAAAGTAAAATTCACCCCTGTATTGAGGGCCTGCACAAAGTCTATGCACAGTCTAAGTGCTGTTTTGAGAGCTTTAGTGGAAGTTAAGTGATGTATAGGCATGGTGCCAGTCCTTAGCACAAAGATGAATTCTACCCAATCCATGATTAGCATCATTTCTGCATTGCAGCAAAACTAGTTTCACTTATACAGTTCAAAAGACTTGTCAGCATTTCATTGTGTATATACCTTTTTATCTGGAAGCTGAAATATGGCCAGCCAGGTTTGTGCCTGGAAACAAATATTTTCACCAGTTCTCAAACATCCATTTTCTTAATTTGTAAACTACAGGACTTCTGTTTTTGTTCATGAAACCCTTCTCCCCCCCGACACCACACACACACACACACACACTCTCAATCCACTCTTCACTTATTTTGGACACTGCTTTGTTCCCTTAAGTCAAAAAAATTATTTGTATTTCTCAAGTTCTTAGTTTATTATACATATGACTCTTAATTGGTTTGCTTTTAATGTTAAAACGAATGAGAACTTATAAAAATTTACTGCATTCTGAAATAACATTTTTCAAGCCTTAACAGTCTCATTTCTCTGAGCAGCCAAGATGAACAGCCATAACTCTCAAATTATAAATATTGATTTAAAGGAATACTGTCAATATAATCAATTTTTTTTGTGATTTTTGTCTCTCATTTTCTTATTTTTCCCCAATGTTCCTCCCTCCCTCCACTACAGCTGTGCAAAAGGCAAGAGGAAAATGACTGACTATACAGGGGAAACTATGAAACTTACTGTGCATTTGATAGCATTATGTAGATAAAATAAACCAATGTTTAAACAGTTGGAATCTTACATTTATAGTGACCTTAGCTGTCACTTATTACAGTAGTAGGTAAAAAAGTGTGATTTTTTTTTTTAAGTTGACTTAAAAGAGATTGCAAAAGCATGAAATCAGCCATTATAGTCTATCAAGTTAACCATAAATACTTTGAGGGGAAAAAATTAACTACTTTAATCAAGAAATAAAAAATGGCTCTTTTCTCTGAAGAAAATGTAAATTTAAATGTAAATTTTAAGTTAAACAAAACCTAAGAAATTTGGAGACAATTTTCAAAAAGCTACTTGAAATGCACCTATGTGTCTTCTAAGTTCACCCACTATATGTGCAAAATTCATACGTTCATGCACAAGTACATATATGCACACTTAAATGTCATTTGCCTATAGAATTATCTATTTCCACCTGATGTGTGTGAAAACGCATTTGTAGCACAATCAGAATGGCAAGGCCACTTTTAAAAATTGGTCAATTTTGGACAAGACTTTAACATCACAAATGGCTTCTTGTCATCTTCCTGGCCTCAAAATTCAGAGTATACAGGTCTATCTGGCAATGGATCTGTCAGGAGTTAGTCATAAAACAAGTATCAGAATAAAAATGGTTGTACAATAAACTGTCATTGTGTAGCAGCTAAGGAGACAGGCAATAGTTCAGTATTTATTCATGTAATATCCCAAAGCACACCAGACAAATGCATTTAGAATGCTCTGAAAATGTTTTTCCTATCAACAATAAATATATCACACCATCCAGCCTTGCAAATTTTTACTTGCCTGGTCTTTTTTAACATAAGTAACACATCATTGGTCTTTTCTTCATCAGCAGTGTGGATAAATTGGTGGAGGGATTGGGGGTTTTTGGGGCCTGGTCTGGTGAATTTTCATGACTATTTTGCAAAAATGATTTTAACAAGACTGCTCTGGATAGGACAGCCAAACATGCATTGCCAGTGGGGCAAACATGTATTAAGTATACACAGTCTGCTTGAATAGTTACGCACCTGGGGGTCTCCTATTACACCCTGGTGAGTCAGCTGACATAACACCTTTTGTGCTCCTTCAGCAACAGGAATCTGGTTTAAGTGCAGAGAAAGTGTCTTCCCTTCTGAAACAGAATCTTGGCTGCTAAAATTTCTGCCATGTTTACCAAGTATGCCTTTTATCATTTGCAGATGCATAGAGTCTGGAGGGCTTTTATTCCTGGCATCACTCTGACTCTCTCTTGTGTCAGCAAGTGGCATTCCAAAGACATTCTCAGCACAGAAGTAATCAGTCACTTTCACATCACCTCTGTTTTGAGTTATCAAATCACACTGAGCTGTGTTTTGGTATTTCAGCCACTTGCTTTGTCTGGTTTGTGAAGTCTCATTAGAAAACACTGGCTGTATAACCCCCCCTTGTCTGTCTTCCGAGCACTCTACAGGCACAGAGGTTTCATACTTCCTGTCCTCAGGCTCAAAAGCACTGACAGGAAATACTACTGACTTATCATAAAAGTTGACTATTGGAGAACCAATGGATTGCTGGATTTCCTCACAGTCTATTACACTTGAATAAGTTTCTGAGTCAGGAATCTCCTCAGTAGCAGGAACAGTGATAAGTGGAGTTCTTGTTCTAAGTGTGGACTGGAGTCTCGAGAGGTTGCCATCTCCTGAACAGCAGGACTCCTCTATTCCTGTAAGGCAAATATGTCTTTAGCAACATGCTGCACTAGTCCCTTGGACATGATATTAATTTTAAAGACACACAGAATAAGCAAAATATTCCAACTTTCTCATGCATTTTCACTTCACCATGTCTGTCCTTGAGGCAGCAAGCCATTCCTGCTGGTGTACCCGGAATAGTGCTAAGTTAAATGCCAGCACTTAAATAGTCAATTTAAATTATGTAAGAATCACATCTGAAATAATCTAAAAATTTTATTTGAAAATAGGAGTCCCCCTTAAGTATAGAACTATCTTGTAAAATGTGTTTGAGTACTCTAGCAGTGTAGCCTCTACTACTGCAGTTACTAATAAGTATTTGGAATTTATGGCTGGGTCAATAGCATGCTTTCAAAAAATTAGATTTCAGCTTTAATAGTTGCAAGAAATAAAACAAAAACCACATAAAGTTACTATTGTCCCATGTGAAAAATAAGGTTCTAGAATTACAAACATCCTTTTGCCTAAATTCAACATAAAAAGAAATAACAGTCCAGATATTACTACAGTCACTAAAAGTAGGTTAAAGGGAATCAGAACATGGAAGAAAATTTGAAAATGGGCAAATAAAAGTCTAAGGGTAAGAGCTGGGCTTTCAGCTCTCTTTTTTTTATGCCTAATAGAAAACATTTGATTTGCTATAGGGTTTCTTACTGGAGGAAATACTATTTCAGGAGAAAAAAACAAAAAGAGTACAATATTGCTCTAATTAATTTGCACATGCTAGCAAGATACTTTAGCTAATTGTTATTTATAATTTTACACAAAACACATATATGTGAGAGCTGAAACAAATGGGAGTTGAAGGAGCTTGGCCTTTATCAGGAAGTACTCAGAACGCTGCAAGATCAAGACCCAAGTGTATAGTAGCAGGTTTATGCAATGGAACTTCTTCTGCATCACAGAACTTCAAAGCTCTGCAGATAAAGACAATTATAAAGAGTATCTTTTTCTCACTGAAAAAGCATGCTGAATTTTCTTTAGCACTTGGCAAACATCCGGTTGTCAGGGACTTCTGTTCTTGTATGTCTATTGTATTTTCTTCATTCCTTGGAGTTAAGGACATAGAATCAGGATTCAAGGAACTGAATCCTGATGAGAACACCTACATGCAAAGAAGCAAATTGTAAAGCTAAGTTAGGAAGAGAAACAAACGAGTATTACTGTTTTTTTACCACTTCACATTGTTTACAACTACCTGAAACACTTTCTCCAAAACTTTGAGGAGAGGAATCTAATGAGATAATATGAATAATCAGATACTACTGTTATTAACATTATAGGAAAAGAGACCTACATTGAATAGCCTATTCACACCTTGTTGGGCTCCCACGAAGTCCATTGTGTTGGTCCCAAATTAAAATCTGAAGGAGAAGATGCTGTGACATTCAACATCCCTGCTGAAAAATAAATGAAAGACAACATTTGGACAGAATAATCATTTTGGGGGACTAGCCAATTATTACTTCACATTTACTTACAAGATGCACTGATGACTGGGTCTTCAATAAAGTCAGATTTTTTGTGAAAATTATTTTCTGTAACAAAGTTCAGATCATCTTCTGGAAGACTTCTTGAGCCTGGGGACTTCAGAAAAAACTAATTTTATAAAGCTGATAATAGTTACTTTGAAAATGAATAATATTTTATTTCATTTTAAATGCAAAGACCTCATTTCCAGTCAAAAATAAATTTTGTGTATGTTACAGTTCTGGACATAACATATAAATGACTTTCCTCTAGTTTCTTCAGTACTGTAAGGGACACTGCACAAAGGGATGGCACAAAATTCCAGGAATCTATCGTGACTTAAATATCTGGTCTCAATATGATCCAGACGGAATTTTTTTCAACCTTGATTCAGGACTCCAAAGTACATCCTATATTGTAACAGGACTGGGCAGAGTTACAGACACCACTGTCAAAAACAGATCAAAATGGAATGTTACACTATTGGACTCCCCTCCCCCCCCATTAAGTTGCTTTCCTCTGGGAGGAATGTATTCATTTAATGCCTCGTTACAAATGTGTATTTCAATAATCAGAGACATTGATTAGAATAAAAGCAGAAATTCAGTCTTACAAACCATTACTCATATGAACAAGGCCTCCAGCACAGTAAAGATTTCTAGGATCATTACTCATTAATGATTACTCTTAAGCAAACTTTGTGAACACAAACTAACTTTTTCAATTCTTACGGATTTTGATACATTTATGGTGGTTTTAATAGTTAATTCACCTTAATATTATCATCTTCACATGATGATTTCTCGGATTAAACTAAGGAAAGGCAACTAGAACAAACCTCATTTTACCTGTATGAAGCCAGTCAGGAGAGAATTGCTTGAAAACTTGGGTGACAGTAAGTAATTGTCTGGTGTGAGGCTTTCATGCTCAACAGTATCTGGATATTGATTCCATCCTAGTTTTGAGTAGGGCGGTCTCATTATTAACTCACTAGCTGCTGATCCTTGTACCTCGTGCCCTTGAAACTCAACTGGCTAAACAACATATGGTGATTAACACATGAAAGCAAAAACTTTCTAGCAACAATCTATAGTCTGAAACAGATTCTCTGTAAATATAAAGAAAAAACCCAATTTGTTTGATCTTACTATACTATGGAGATCAACACCTTTGAAGCATTAACTCGTGTCTCTGCCACGTAGCACAAAGTATTTTCCACATATCTTTAAATCGACAGAAAACTGTGACATTCTTCTCTTTCATTTACTTAACTATGAATTTTTAATCCATAATAAACTGCATACAGAAAAAAGTATTAAAATGCAAGTGAATTAGGAGGCCTATGATGATTTGCTAAATATTTCTTATTAGGACTTTCATTAGCATTCTGTTGAAAATGGTGAATCATTATCTTAAATTTTAAGAGATTTGGCATTGTTAGCATTTTATCTCCTTGGACTGTACCTTTGGTTGGTGGTCAAAGGTTCCCTGGCCTGGTACCACAGCTAGGAGAGTAGCAACAGGTTTCTCTACTTTGTTGTTCATGGAAGATTGCTGGATACAAAGCATCAAGAGCAAATTAGTCAGACAGGGCAATTGGTTATTCTGTACACAGCAGTCCTTTTGCAGAGGATGACCTATTCTGGCTTGCAATCAAAACCTGCTCCATGGAAAGTCCTGAATTTAACATTCAACTAGGATAGCTCAAGATTTTTCTGGCTGCTCACATGTCTATACACTGGAGAATACTGTAAGTCATACCTACTGTTTAGAAGCCAGAAAGCCAACAGTAGGCCACAAGTTACCTTTAGTACACAATGGAAGACTGGGCTTAGAAAGAGGCCTATTTCTGTCAGATGGAGGAATATGATAAACAATTCTTAGGGGTTAAAGTGAAGGGCTAATAACAGTACTAGATAAAATCAAAATGCAGCTAGGCACTGAGCAAACGTCCTCAGGTAGTCTGACCATGACCCTGAATCCAAGCCCTAGGGCTCTTAGTAAAGTATCCAAGGAAGCAGTGAAAAAAAGTTAAATGGAAAAAAAATATTTTTTTAAATGAGCCCTTTCAGTGGGGAAACAGCAACAACAACAGAATGCCAATTATAATACCAAGAAGTAGGGGAAAAGAAATAGTAGTATACCATAGTAATGAGAGTAGGCAGTAAATGTTGAATTAGGAGCTATTTAACCCCAGATCCTGCTCCACTAGAGATCCTCTAACCATCTTAAGAAGATATGACACTTTATTTCTTCAAACTGCAGTGGGACCACTGACAGCAAGAGTTAGCCATCTTTTTGACCTGGCTGTATTTCATCATGCTATAGTATCCCTTTGAAGATTCTGGCACTGTTAGCAACAAAAAAATCAGTCACTGAGACAGCTTTGCCCAGAGGTGAGAAGAATCACTGCAACAGAATGGTTGATGGATAAGAATTTAGGAAATGGAATAGTGTATGAAGAACCTTAAATATTTATCAGGATTGTAGCAAGCAATGTTTATGACTGCCATTATTTGTAAAATGTTATTGTGTTCTATAACATTTTGATTTTCAACTTCCCCATTGTAATTTCCAAATACTGAAAAAATTCACTTGTATGCCCAATCCTGCACTCTTCCCATTAATTTCTAAGGTGAATGGGAACTTTATCACAGGAGCGCAGGACTGTAACTGTTATTTTACAGTGTTCAAAAGTGTGCTAGGGCACCTCCCATTGCAGACAAAATAAATATGTTGTTGTGCTTAATGCCTTATAATTTAGTTTCAGGAAAGACAGAACAAGGCAGGCAACTGAACAGTAGGGTGTAAATGAGCAGTACATGAACAAGAGTCAGAATCCCTGGGGCTCACTTCCAGTTTGTCTTATGTTCCTACAGCTCCTGTTTCATGATTTCAGCCAGCAACCGGGAGGAGTCAGGAAGGGATTGTTTTTCCCTTGTATATTCTGGGAGGTTTTCTCATCTCCTTCCTCTGAAGCATCAGTGACTGCCAAGACTGGAAATAGGACATTGGATGGGGAGGTTCAGAGCTCTGAGGTTGCATCAAGCATTCTCTCGCTCCGGTGTTTGGCTGGCTGGTTTTTGTGCATATGCTCAGGGTCTAAATGATTGCCGTACATGGAGTCAGGAAGAAATCTTCCCACAATTCAGATTGGCAGTGACTCTGGGGGGTGGTTTGCCTTCTTCTGTAGTGAGTGGAGCCTAAGATATCTGGGTATATCTCACAATCATTTCCCTGCCATTGTGGGGGGGTTGGGCCCTGGCATACCTCACTCCCATCTATTCTCTGCCTATGACACATAAATAGTCTAGTCTCCTGTGGCTGTAATACTATGGTCTAATTTTGGTTGTTGGATTTAGCATGAGGGTACTGGGTGGTACTGGTGATCTAATATATAGGAGGTAGGACTAGATGGTCTGGTGGTCCCTTCTGGCTTTAAAGCCTCTGAGTAATATCTTCTGGCAATGAGGTCCAGAGGTTAACAATGTGTTATGTTAAAAGTATGTAGGTGTGCTGATACTCCATCCCCCAGCTTAACCCCTGTGCTTTGACAAAACATCAAGTGGATTTAAGGAGCAGCATGGTAGCTGATTTTATTTTGTACAGGAAAATACACATGAAAATTAATTACCACCAATTCAGGAGAGTCAAAGAACAAATAAGATGTCCGCATATCTTCTGAACAACACACTTCAGTTAGCTGTTGCCTAGCTACAAAAGAAAGAAAAATGTAGTAAATCTTAGTTAAAATTTCAACTCAACCAGAAAATATCTGAATATTTACAGTCTGATTCTGCAACCCTTCCTCATGTAAGTAGTGATCCCCTTAAAGTCGATGGCACTACTCATGGAAATAACGTATGCAGGTTTGGGCACATGTTCAAGGAAGTTGCTACCAAGCACCAAAAAAAATGCATAAGGTATTTTAGCCCACATACTTGTTGTCCACTCTTCTGTCAGTGGTGTGTATAAAATAATCTGACATATACTCCTCCAAAAGAGATTGTTGATACAGTAATTTGCAGATTTAAATGTGTATCAATAGCATAAGAAGTCCTCGGGAGTGGTTATTTCATTGCAAGTGTCCCAATTTCCTTAAGTCATTACCTAGGCTATCCAATGGTCATATAAAAGAAAACAACATTCTAGAATAATACCCTGTCCCTGAAGATATATTGGTAACTGCTCATATAAGTAAAGTTAAGCCTATGTCTAAGTTTTTGAAGGACGAGGACCTTATTAATTGTTTCATGTGGTTTTGATATCAAAGCCAGTGTGTGAAAGCTTCACGAGACCAAAAAAATTGACATAAGATCCTAGCCTCTTTGGGACTAATCCAGTGTCAAAACACTTATCTTCTCCCCCTGACTCCCCCCCAGCGCCTTTTAATTTATTTATTTTATTTTTTAAAAAAACCTGCTTTTAGTTTAAGCAGTTTTTTAAATGGGAGAGGGAGGACTTTGCAAAAGGAATTGAAAAAGAACATCTGTATTAACTGAAAACTGCTACAGTAAATGATTCTGCTAGGGACAGAACCTGTATTTTCAAATGTCTAGGGAAATAATACCAAAAAAAAGTCTTATACTTTAAGTAGTCTCTCTTTAGCAATATCCTTTTAAATAACTTAAAACAAATCAAACTTATCAAGACCAACAATCAAAGGTGTTGGCACTGGAGGCTTGATATTTGCTAAACTAGTTAGCATAAATTTTTTTTTGGCAGGTTATGCTTTTTTCTGTTTTTTAATTTTTCAGATTGTTAGACCACACTTGCCAAATTAGAATCTCTACCCGCGAATAACCATATTATCAGGTCATACAGATAGAATGGAAAATCTTAAATAAAATTTGAACAGAGATTCCTTTCAGGTCACTCAAGTGTATATTTTCCTGTCTGGTTACATGTTTTCCAGGAATTATGTCTATTCACCTAATCGTAAGAGGTGCTTAGTTTCCTCAGCTCCCACTAAGTTCAGGATTGATCCCCTTTGTGTGTTTTGTATTAGACATATGGGATCTAATTTTTATAAATTTAAAATCTTTGTTTTTATATATGTCATTTATATATGACAACTGCATGAGGAAAACAATTTTCATTTTAAATATCAAAATGAAAAGAAGCCATCGTCTCAAAAATCTTGTTTCTAGAGTTTGTTCTTCCTTCTCAGGTTATGCTGCTCACTTCATAAACATTAGGGCTAAATACTGCCCAGTTATCTTTAATGGCAATTCACAGGTAACTGCAGATAGAATTTGGCCCATCATCAGATTAGTTTAAATCTTTTTTCAATAATTTCAATGTTATACTTTGTAAGCATTGTCAAGTTATTTGTTAAATTTCAAATTACCATGTTCAAAGGTAGTCAAATGCTTATCAGAGACTCGTATGTCAGGGTGCCCCAATCCCAAATCCACTGAAGTCCATGTAAAGACATCAGTGATCTTTAGATTAGGCCTAAGAGCTATTCACTGTAGCTAATAACTGTGGTGTTAACTATTTACCAATAAAAAGTCATTACTTTGTCCTCTCTGCAGTTTTGTGTAACAAGTTATTCTCGTCAGTCCTTTTACTTTCTAGCTGTTCCAGAATTCTTTGGCTGGGGGTGGGAATTTGACCTCCAACTTTCAGACAATGGAGCGTAACATTCTTAGTCACTATTACTACAATCATTCTTCCTACAGACTCTTAAATGAATAGTCACCACCAAACTCTAATTCATTTTGTATTACGTAAGGGGACAATCTTTCATCCACTGAAATCAATGGCAAAATCCCATTGTCTTCAGTGATGCAGGATCAGATTCTAAATTAATTTTCTTATATAATTGTAATTGTGAATATTATGACTAGTAACTCTGAAAACTGATGCATTCTATATAACTACAGAATAGGTACAGTACAAGTTGAGAGTGCAAGCTTTCCCATCAGTATGTTTCAACACTACCTAAAATGATGACTTCTAGGGATGAAGGGCAATTCAATATCCAAGCCCATTCAATCCTAGTCTCCTTTGCTGAGATTATAATGAGCTTTTTAGCTATGTCAAGATCCTCATATGGAGGAAAGTATAAGACATCCACTGTCAAATATATAACTCCTAACAAAAGTCAGTTTTGTAACAGGAAATAATTCTCAGTAGAACTAAATCTTTTATGGGAAAAAAAAGCAACCAGGTCAAACAATGTTTGACATCAAATGTTTAAAAATTAATACCATGATCCAATATCAGATAGAATCTGACCTAACCTTGCAATTCTTCAGCTGGTTCATTTTGTTCTTTAGTGGTCTCTCTTTGGTACAGCAAGCCATTATTGTCCTCCATCATTTGTAAGCTTTCTAATGCTGTCCTATGTTCAGTCAAAGATCTTAAAAGAGTGATACTATTTACCAAGTCAGGAAGCCCTGAGGAATTATCATTCTGAACCAAGTGTTTTGGGCAATCAGTTCCCATTCTTCCAACTTCCCTGACTTCATGGATGGAATGCATGATGCTTGATACATTTTCAAACTCAGTTTCACCTATTTCCATTTCCTTTGGAGATGAATGCCCTTTTGCTAAGGGATAAGTAGCAGTTCTGGAAACCTGAGTATGTTCTTCATCTAATGTATCAAATCCAGTGCGATATTTACCTGTAATATACTGGCATGAACCATCAGAATTGCCAGATTTTAGTGGTAAGGCCAGTAAAGAACTATCTGGTTTAATGTCATCACCACTAGCACCCAAATTTTCTAAAAAACTATCCTGGTAGTTGGTGCCTCCAAGCTGTATAACATCTTTTTCAGGATTTTTGTCCATGACCGAAGTCTCTAAAGTAGCAGGAATATATGAAATAATTTCAGTTTTCTCAAACTTGTTGTTCCTAATATCACATTCATAACTACTGGCTTTACTATGCACAAAATCAGAGCACCTTTTATTCACCATTAACAAGTCATTAATAGTACATACTGGAAAAAAATCAAAGTCTTTTTTACTGCCAGCGGTTTCAATATTTAATGAACTTGCATTCATCCCATCTACAACATTTTCAGCCTCTGTGTGCGTCAGTTCAATCAGAGAAGGAGTTAGAGCATCTTTCACAATTTTGTCAAAACCTTCACAGGTTTCATCACGAAGTTGTAATGGCAGAGATTCTCTGATCTGATTTTCATCTCTCCCTTCCCCAAGCAATGCTGAATATTTGACCACTCTTTTCTCATTACTATGCATCATTACTTCACAATTCCTATGAACCCCCATCTCACCCTTTTGTGCCATAGTTCCCTTTGTCAAGCATGCTGAACCTTGTGAAAGCATGTTATTTTCATGTACTTCTTTATCTTCGGTGTCACCAAAATCAAAAGCATCCAACAGACTGAAGTTAATCTCCATGAACTGTTCAACTGGATCATTAACATTCCCACAGACAGTTAATTCCTCATTTATAGCTCCAGGACCAGCCCACGTTACGTCCGCAGAAATCCTAGATTCATTAACTATACTTCCTGAATGTATTCTTGGCAGAGGTTCACTTTGTGATGCAGCAGAAGAAACCTCTGAATCTTTAAGAATATCAGTTACTGCATGTTCACTGGATTTGGGGAGATTTGTTTCAAAGTTAATGGACTCATTTGTGTTTCTAGAATAAACATCTCCTGAAGAGACAAATGGAATGTTATTGTCTTTATTTATGTTTGATTCAGATAATACGGATGTATTTGGTTGGTCTTTGCCAGAACTTTCATTAATGGCTGACAATTGAGTTTCCCAGTCACTTCTGCAGGATGCAGATACTTGAGGAACTGTTTTACAATTCCAGCTGTATTCTCTCTTATGCTCGGTTAGTTTCATGCAACTGGACTTTAGCTCTTTTTCAAAAGGCTGCACAGAGGCTGTCACAAACTGTGAAACCTTTGGGTTGTAAGGGTCTTGTAAATCTAAACCTAAATTATTTGCTTTTTTGTCATGTTTCCTTTCTGTGACTTCTTCATCACAAGATTGTTCAGCTGAATTTGGCAGCATATAAACATCCCAACGATTATCATTACTTACAGTTTTCTCTCTAGTATATTGCTGTATATTTTTGGTGCTTTTTCTGTCAGAGTTGTCTGCATCTCCGGATACAATTTCACTCTTTTGTTTAAATAAAATGCCTTTGCTTTCTGATGTCTGACATCCAGAAAGATACTCTGTGATTTCAGAAGGTTTTTGCTCTCTACATGGTTGTGTTGGTTTGGACTTCAGAAGTGCTATTATCTGTGCTTTGCTTCTGATGTTCTGTGAGACTGCCACACCATTGACTGTCTGACAGTTTGATTCCATCTGTCCCGAAATGGAGATGCTCTGGCTTCTATTGTGTATCACTTCTTTGGGAAAGCTGATACAAGAAGTGGAAACCAATGAGGAGATAGACATACCTTCTCTATCGCTATTTGTGCAAGCATCATGATTAGAGTGCAATGGTAAACTAGTTTCCGCATCCTTCTTGCAAGTAGTAGAAAATAAAGGAGAGGTGGCATACAATCGAGAAGGAAAGGTAGCGTGAAACCACTTAGATGAAGGGGATATTATTGCTGCATCATCTTCCATTGGCACCATTTTCTTTTCAACTTGACGTGGCCCTTGGAAACCCTAAGAGAAAAGTTTAATTTTAATCTCATTCATAAATCAGCTTTAGAATTTAGAACCTAAACAATAAAAAGCAGCACGGCATCTATTATGCTACATGGTCTCACCAAACAAACAATCTGACGCATTCACTGAACAACCCCAAATTATGCTTCTTTTATATTGCACCCTTAACAGTAGCAATACTGCTAAACATAACAGAAATCTATTTTAACCTGGGAAAAATAACTAACACTAAGAATTTGTCTTAGTCCCAAAAAAATACAAGGAAATGTACCAGTATGTTTAATACTGAAATTCTGCCATTAATCCATTCTATTGTGCCCATTAACTGCAACATATATATATTATTTGTGTGAACCATGTAATGTTTGGAGCCCCTCTGAAAAAAGGTGTTAAGAGAAAAAGTAATGGACATTTAAGGATAATGTTATGAACAGAAACTGTTTAAGAATGAACAGAATGATATGCATTGAAAGAATACACAGAATGATATGTATTAAAACAATCAACTGACTTACATGTACTGAGTAAGGTGGCTTTGTTCATGCCTGGCAGTACAAATTTTAATTATATTTTTTTTTCCAATTCACCACACCTATTTTATGTGAATTACCCAAATATGTACTCATGCATCCACTGGAAGCATTAATGAAGTGTATTAAACTTTAATATTAAAGTGTCCCATAACTAAACATATACCAATATGCTGTAAAGTAAACCTGACTATGATAATGACCTATTTAGTGTGAATTCAACAAGTCACAGATATAAAGTATATACTTATTAATGTAGTTTGCTGCAGAGAATTATACCCAAACATATTACATCTCGTCTACACACACCTCATTTGATTTCACTCCAGTGGAATTCCTCACTTACATGCCCACAACACAGTCTTGTCCCTAAGGTAAGCAGAAAGCTCTAGGTAGGACATTAAGTTGGATGCAGTTTCAGGGCATACACAACCAGGAGGAGGAAAACAGTAATTTGAATAGGCTTTCACTGATACTAGTACAAATTAAGAGATTACATTAATGTTTTAAATTGTATATGAATGTCAAACATACACACGAAACAAAAACATACACTATGTTTCCTTTTCAAGCCAACAGGTAGATGTGGCAGAAATAGACCAGTGGGCTTCAGACTATTTCTGTTCAATGTAGGAGCTTCTGTTTTCTTTGGCTGTTCACTATCACAGTTTTCAGTAACTCTTGCTGCTTCAATTGTGATCAAATATCTATCACTTTCTAAGTCATCTCCAGGTTTCACCTAGCCGAGACACAGAACAAAAGGGACAGTGTGTGTGATGGCATTACATGACTACCTGTGAAATAATGACAGTCTCTTCTAAAAGTTTCACAATATATGCATACTAAAAGAATTTTTGTTTACAATATTTTATCAGAAATGAAACCATAACATACAATATTCATCATATCCTAGACAACTGGAGCAGACTGGTGATGAAAGCAAACATTAGCACTTGGTTTCAAATTATGTTTGTGTAGGTTCTTATATAAAAACTGCAGTTTGCTCAGATTATTGAACAAAGAATAGTTTTTAAACATCTAGCACGTTAGATTGATAAACCTATATAAATAACAACAACGTTTAGCTGTACAATAACTCAATAGTACAGAATAAACAGCTCTCCGCCTCAAGGAGCTTGTAATATAAAAAGGCACTATACAGATCAAAATCAACCACATAATTGTGAGATTACATTGCAATTGTAATGCTTCCTAGAATAGGTAGTTCTATGAAGGGTTTTTTTAAAAATAAATGGTGTGAAAATGTATTATATATTGTTGTAGAAGGATATTCCAAGCACAGTGGATTGCACAATCAATGCAGTTGAAACTTACTATATACTAATATTCATTATCCACCATAAGCACATTTGTTAATTATCTGCTGTACTAAAAATTTATGTACTGCTTTACATACAGTGACAGGTTGTTTGTATGTCACATCTGATTATTTTCTAATGTAAGAATGTAACTGTTGCAAAGATTAGAACATTAGCAATAACAAGCTAGACAAAACTGCAGAGTATGGAATTTTGGATCATGTGAAGATAAAAGATGCTGCCACAAATTACTATCCAAAGAAGAATAAAAGTATTAAGTGATTACAAAAAAAATAAAATACCTGAGATTTAACAAATACACTCTCCAAACATTGTCCTCTGTCATCAAATAAGGTTGCCTGCATTGAAATAGAGAATTTTAAACAACTTAATATTTGCATTTCAAAAGGCAAATAGTGACAGTTAAAACTGCAAGAGTAGTATTACATATGATACTATATTAGAAAATATCACACCGTATTAAACCTGAATTCTTCACCTTATTTCCTCCAATACTGGCTTTCAAAACTCCATCTTGCCATACTTTTGATTTCTTAGTCTTCTGATGGGTGTACAAAACCTTATTTAAAAAAAAAACAGTAAACACTGAAATGATGATTTACAATGATCATACAAGCATATGTGAAATTTGAATTTTATATAAAATTTTGTTTAAAAAATAAGACTCACAACAAACTCCTTACAAGCCATTGCTTTAGTGAAACAAAGAAATCCAAAGGCTTACACTGAAAGTATTCAGATCTTCACCCTACCTGAGACAGAAGGGCATATTTAGAATACAACTCAGTTGTAATGCAAGTGTGCCAGACAAAAATGATGCATATCCAGTTCTTTCCCCCACCATGGACTGGGAAGTAAGATGAGGTAAAAACTTGGTGGTGGTACCAGTGAATAAATTTTGGAGTTCTAAGGACTCATATGGTGAAAATAAGATAACAAAAATAAATAGTAGCAAAAGAAGCACTTTCAGCACTCCACAAGAGGGCTAATTTTTAGAGGTGCTGATCATCTGCAACTCCCATTCATTTTAATGGAAGCTGTGGCTGATTAGCACAGCTCTGAAAATCAGGACATAAATTAACGTTTATACAGAACTTTGAAAATTATTAGCCTAATCCTCATGTACACTTGTAACAGAAAATAACAAATTAATCAAGATTTTCAAGCCTCTGAGTGGCTTCCTTTTTGGGTGCCCAATTTTGAATATGGTAAAAGGGCTTGATCTTCTCCCTGAGGATCCTGGCTAATAGCAGTTGATGGATCTATCCTCCATGAACTTATCTAGTTCCTTTTTTAACCCTGTTATATGAACAAAGTTATCATAACTTTGTATTTACATGTAAAGAGATGCACTTACATTGGGATCCTAATCATCAGTATCAATTGCTGACACTTCAATTAAAACATAACCGTAGGAACAAAGCTAATACTGGCAATTGCTCTGACTCCTTGAAATCACTGGCTGGCTTTGCAGACAGCAACTTAGGTGATAAAGAAGTGTTTAATCAAACACAAAAGGCATAGGGCAAAACATAAAACATGGGAAAACTGTAGAGATTATAGAAACATCTGATGGCTAAACTAGGTATTAAAAATAGTTGAAGGGATAGTGAGGATATTTACTATATTTTAACATTAGAAGAAGTAGAGATGTAGAGAAGAAGAAAGCTAATAGTTTTCTAGTTTGGCCCCCAAAAGGTATTTTTGATAAATCAGAATACACTGGTTGTTTTTAGCAGATAAACAGATACTCACTTAGCATATTTTCTTTTTATAAAAATATTTACAACTGAATAAGAAACACTATGTATTAGAAGATGAAATATATTCTTGTTTTTTCTTATGTCACTCAAACTATGCTACCGTTTTCATTAAGAATTCCATTTTTAAAGTCTTGCCTTTCAACTTCTTCTATTCTACACACTCACCACAAGGTGGCTTAGGTGGCCTTTACCATATATTTATTCTCAATCTTGGTACTGTTTAGATAGATGTATGGAAAATCATGTTCCCAATTGTGCAATTCACAGGTTCTTGTATCAATAGAAGAAGAGGAATCTGCACTTTTCCCCTATTTGATCTAATAAAAATGCTAAATCAAGCCATTTACACAAACATTGAAGGTTGGGAAGGTAGCTGAAGTTCTTAACATTTCAAAGTTATATATTACTTATTTCCCTCTCTGATAGCAAGACATTAGACTCTATACTTGTTAGGGGTTTCTTTGGTCTAGTAGAGCTTTTAAAAAAAAAAAAAAAAGTGGACCAGGACTGAATATAGCTGAAATCCTGCATCATGGCCTTTCATTAAAAACTTAATGCAATGAAGACTCAGAAAGACAGGGAGATAAGAGGCTTTCATGGAAGCAGTACCACAAAAAAAAAAATTAGGAGGCTCTAGGGTCCATACTGGCAAGATTTTGGAAAGAGACATAGACCATAGCAAGCTGTAATATTTTAGTGGTTTCATTTTACAAGAGTTCATATAAACAACTTTTTTATAAATTTGTTTTAAATAAACAAACAATCTCAGACTGAAACTCTGGTAAAAATAAAAATTGCAAGTTTTACCTGGTGTTAAAAACATGTGGTAATCCTAAATTTCTCATGGGTTTCACTCAAGCTGAACCAGGTTTCTTAAAAAGTTTGTGAAGTGTTCAAAAAACTTGACTTAAGTTTGTAACAAAACCAGAAGACAGGTTGGTTTCTGAAATTATCATTTTGCATAGATGTTGAAGACAGACCAAAGTCAATATATTCTAAGCCACTAACCTATTATGTAATGTTGCATGACATTTTTCATAGATATATCACAATTTTTTGTGTTAAATAACCACAGAGAGAAATTAAGTGTATAAAAAAGGAAGACAAGATATGATAAGAGATTCAGGAAAGCTGATTCCCACAGCTGCTCTTGCACCAACAGCAGTCAGGTTGTGCAAGGGGGCTAAGAAGAGACCAATGCTGCCAGGTGAAGGAAGGAAGGAAGGAACGAACCCAGGGGAAAGGGAGAGAGATCTCTGAGAGCAAGACGATGGAAAGCACTAATGTGACCTGCAGTGGGGAAAAAAAGTTGGGCTTCTGGTCTTTTTCCTCCTTTGTTCTGCTCTTTTCACAGAGGCCAGAGCCCCTTCATGCTGGGCACTGGACAGACATCTGCCCGAGGCAGCCCCTGCTCTGGAGCGCATGCAGGGAGACCTAGGTATTTTTAAGTGCTTTAAAAAACAAACAAGAAAACAAACAAACAACCCGCACTTCAATTCAAAGGCTGGCTAAGCTGGAGGGATGCTGGGCCTGGAGACCTCGATTGCAAGGGGGAGGTGGGATGCCGCCACTGAGAAGCGGGACGGTGAGTCCAGACTGCGCGGGGCTCTGGTTTTCGGACATCCCACGTCACGGGCTGACTTTGCGGGGGAAAGCTCAGCGGCCTCCCCGCTCGTAAGAGCGCTGCGGGCGAGCCCCGCTGCCGAGCCCACAGAACCGGCGGGCGCAGTGCTCCAGCTATTCCCGGGGTAAGAGACAACAAGCAGCCCGAGCCGAGCCGAGCCGAGCCGAGCCGATCCGGCCTCCCCTCTCCGGTCTTATCCAACCCTGCTGGGCCCCGGCACGGAGTCCGGCGGCGCCGAGCCCTTCGCGTCACCGTTCAAGCCCAGGGTGGCGAGGTAGGCCCGGGCGCGACGGCGCTGAGGGGCGATCGCCCCGTCCCCGGGGCAGGGCGGCCCCCTCTGGGCTGGGCTGTGTCCCGTCGGGTCGGGTCAGAACGCAGGAACAGGCAAGCGCCGGCCCTTCCCCCGACACCTCTCTCGCGCGCTCTGCCTCTCGCCCATGTTTGAAGGTTTCCCGCGCGCCGCGCTGAACTGTTTCTCTATGACGTTATTTTCCAGCGCGACCGCGTGGAAAGCCCCTCCCCGCCTGCCCCTCTCCCTGCCTGCCCGGTGGCGGAGACAGCGGGGAAGAGCCGTGCCCAGTGGCACGCACACGGAGCGCCCCCTGCAGGGAGCTGATAGTGTAACCGGCGGAAAAGGGCAGGCGGCAGGGGGCCTTTCTCACTGGGGCTACTGAGCGTCGCGCTGGATAGATACTGTGGTTACTCCGCCTGCTGCTGCCGGGGCCGGGAGGGAAGGGTACGGGCAGGAGTCCGGCTTTGGGTTCTACGGCCGTGCGGGCTTCTGCGTGACGCCGCTTGGAGCCCGTACGAGTTGGCGGCGGCGGCAGTTCAGAGGCTGAGCCCGGCGGTCCGGGCGGGGTTGAGGTGCGGAGGAGAAATCGTGAGTTATCACCATGTAAGTAACCGCCCCGGCGGCAGGGGGCGCGCCTGCCAGGGACCGTCTCCGCGCATGCGTCGGGCGCCTCCGCGTGTCTCAGTCAGACAGTGGGGGGCAGCAGGAGAAGGGGCCGCTCGGCGCTTGACCGTCCCTTTTGTCGTTCAGGGCACGGGGGGGGGTTTGACACCAAAGTGCTGTTGCTGCACCTCTGCGACTCCTTATGCCCCCCCCCGCTCCAGAGTGAGGCCGTTGACAGGGGGAGGGGGCGGTTACCCGTTACCTGTTACCCCGGGATCACTGCAGCGGCGTGGCTGTAGCCGGGAAGTTGCCGTCTATTCTGCAGCAGTGAGCACTGGCATCTCCGGCCACCTCTGCACGGCCTGGTAAACCCTCTGGGACCCGCGTGCGCGCGCCTCTTTCCAAGCCAACTCTTGGCCATCCATGCTGCATTGTAAAGGTGTGCTTGCAGTTGCTGGAGCCAGGTCTCACAGCTCAGCTAGTGTGTCCACGATGTGCCACACAGAGCTTCTGACTGGGGTCTGTGGCTCGAGTTACCACCACACAACAAAATGACACGGGCTTCGATCTAAGTCTCAAGGAGAATCAGGCTCTTACCTTCCTCCCTCAGGTGGGGCCCAGGAGCTGGGACCCGTGTGCTTGCTGGTTAGTGTTAGGTGTGTGTGTGGATGATAGAAGGTGTTGGACTCAAGCTTGAGCCCAAGTTTCCATTGCAGCATAGAACATATGTCAGATGACTGCAATCTAAATTCAGCTCCACAGCCCCAAATTCAATTTAAATTATTCCTACCACACTGCATTTACACTGCTCAACGATGTAACAAAGGTGCCAGGGCTTTTTACAAGCAGTACCTTGCACATGTGAGAGTAGAATAGAATCTTTCATTGTAAGGATTAAACACGTCTCAATACCACTGTGACATCCTCTGACCCATTTCTGTTGGTTAAAAGAAAGCGTTTTGTTCTGACAAACCACAGTTGCATGATAGTCGCTTACATCCTGTAATTCTTGTAAAAGCCTAACTTTCACTGAAGTCTGTGAAAGTTTGTCTGGGTAAGTATTGCATTGTTTGCAAGAATTGCCCATAGCTTTTACTGATAAGTTTTGTTATTGTTCATCTTTTCTGTGCTTTTCCTCTTTGTACATAATGTGCTGCTCTATTTAAAATGTTTTCTATTTAAATTACTTGAGCAGCTGGTGTGCATGCCAGTTGGAAGTTGAGGTATAATTAGAAAATGCTCTAGGCAATAGATGTTAACTGTGAAAATGCAGTGATGCTGGTTTTAATAATGTTATGTAAAAACAAGTAGTTCTGACCCTCGATATTGTGATAGGACAGGATATTGCTATAGCTACTTTGAGCAATAAAATAGCAAAAATTGGAATGAACTTTGGTGAGTGTCCCATTCATAAGACAGTGATTGGGAGTGCTATCTTTTATGATCTTTGGGCATTTTATTTTATTTTATTATGGTTGAAAGCTATAGGACTTTTTTTGTATAATCCTTTGTTTTTAAAATACAAATTCAAGTGTTATTCATCTAATTAAAATATTTTTATGAATGTCAGTTGTTTGAATCGATGCTAAGGCCAAGTAACGTAAACATCAGTTGTGAATGATTCAGAGGGAATAATATGAGTTTCTTCTTCCACAAATAATAATAATTCCCCCAGTTTTACAAATACAGTGCTAGGTTGCGACCTAGCTAATGCAAAACACTTTCTTGTGCTGACTAAAAGAATCATGACTAGCAGTACAAGAGGGAGGATATCTTCTGTAACAAGAGTGCCATTTATTTTTTTGTCCAGGTTCAAATTTCTTGGTCAAGGTATAGTCAAGGTCCAAATTCCAGAGAAGAAAATAATTAAAAAAAAAAAAGATGGTGATGATGAAAATAAAAGATTTTAGGATCCATTCAAAAGCGGCTGATGGTGCACATTTGGCCCACGGTCCACCCAGTCCTACTCTGTAGGATCACTCCTCCTCGCAGAACCATGGCTTTCCCCTGCCTCCCACAGGTACATCAACCAGTGCAGCTGAGCTGGCATGCTAGTGAAATGTATCTTTGCCAGATATATGGGTAGCAGTAGAGCTCACTTTCACTTTTCATCCCTTTCCTTCCCTTAGAGCAAGAGGGGAACCAGACATCTTATTATGACTCTGAGTCCTGGGGTAGTGCATCTTCCAGCTAGCCTTGCTCAGGACTTCTCACAAAGCAGCAATTTGGGACCTGGTTAACGCTCCCAGCACAATATCGAGTTGCTTAAATTAAAATGTGGATTTGTGTAGTGTCTTTAATACTTGAAGCTTCCTAAATTGTTTACTGATTAATTGGATACTGATAGTTAAATGGTGCTGTAGACAAGATGAGCACAGCTGCCATTATATGATGAGCAGTAATTCTCAGAGACTTGGATTTTATTTATTTATTTATTTATTGTAAGAGGAGGATGTAGTCTGGAATACATCTCTAATACCTGAATATTTTATTTAAAGAATAGGCTTGCAGTCTTTAACTTTTAACTGGACAGCCATCAGAGGAATCCTCTATCTGTAAAAAGTACCTCTAATTAATAGTACGATTTTTCCTTTAACCTTCAACCAAATACTGTATTACATTGCTGACATTTGTCTTGCTGTGTGACTTGAACTTACGTTGAACTTCTGGCTCAGTGGTAAGAGTGTGAATTCACTTATCCTTTCAAACTGATTGACAACATGTTGACTTTAATCATCTTGAATGGTCAGCTCACAGCAGGGAGATAAACTGGAATCTTGCTGGAGGAGCCTGATTTACACAACAATCTGAAAACCATTTCCATTTTTATGCCATCCTGTTATATAGATGGGCTTCCTCTCTGATAGTTCTCCCTACCACTTCCTGGTATATTGTATTGCAATACTAACCATTGGCAAAGAGGTGGGAAGACTTTTATATGGTGATAGCTACATAAAATACTTCAGTCGTGATAATTTCATATTCAGACAATTTCCCACTTTTGCCAAGCTGTATCTCTTTTTATTTTACACATAATGAATAAAGTGCTCTGAAAGACCGGTCATTCTCCAGGGGATGGGGTCAAAGAGTAACTAGGGCCAAAATGAATTGGAGTTTAAACAACATATACCTCTATTGATGCACAAGACTAAGTTCGATCTTTTCCCTCTAATTATATAAACGCATGTAACTTGTCATCTTTCCTCCAGTTACATTCTGATTTCTAAGAGCTTTATGCTATTAGTTATCAAGAGCCCTCAATTTGCTGTTAAAGTCGATGGGAGTTGAGGATGCTCAGCACCTCTCAAAATCAGGCCCTAAATAACTGTGAAAAAGGAAAACACTATTTTAAAATACAGTACATCCAGATTATAATGTAGACTTGCAAAAACAGTATTCATCAATGAGCCCAAAAATAGGGTGCCCAAAATCTTTGACACAATGTTAACAATATAATGAAAATGCTTTGTACTGTACTCAGAAGATGTTGATTGAAAAATTTTGGATCTCCATATCCTTTTCTGGTATAACTATTGGCAAAGGGGTGTTTTAGTTTTATAATAATCTAGCAAGGACCATTTTCTTATGTGCAGCCGATTGCCACCACAAGCTAATTGTGCTGAATACTGCCACCATGTGTTAAAATGCATTTTGGTGTTGCATTCCTTCACAAGGTTTGGCAGACAGTTCTTAAATTTGGGGTTCAGACCAGAAGCTCATGCAGCTAGATCATGAGCTGGTGATAATCAGCACAAGCTTTTGGAAAGACAAGGTGGGTGTGGTAATATCTTTTATTGGACCAACTTCTGTTGGTCAGAAAAACAAGCTTTTGTGCTTACACAGCTCTTCTTCCTGGGACTAACACAGCTATAACAACACTGCAAACATAAAGCTCTTGGAAATGGTTGGATGGGAGGTGCTACAGAAGAGCAAAGCAGTATCACCTTCTCTTGGGAGGAAAAACTTTTTTTTTTTTTTTTTTACAAAGTTACATTTAATTGTCAGATAACAGAATGACTGGCATGGAGAGTGAAACAGTAAGAAGCAAAGCCATGGAAGAGGAAAGCACCGAACAGAAAAAGGATCGAGAGAAAAAGAAAAGGTCCAGGGTTAAACAGGTGCTGTCAGATATAGCAAAACAAGTGGATTTCTGGTTTGGCGATGTCAACCTTCACAAAGACAAATTCCTCCGAGAACAAATAGAGAAGTCTAGAGATGGATGTAAGTTTGCTCTTAAATAATTCAAACAAGTAGTAAACAAATTTCTGTTTTGAATTGTAATTTCATCTGCAGAGTGGTGGTGTGAATTATCACATATATAAATTATGGAAAAACAACAAGAGTGCTGTAGCACTTTAGAAACTAACACATTTAATTTCTGCAGCATAAGCTTTCGTGGGCTGTAACCCACTTCGTCACATGTAAGGAATAGAAATCAGATTGAGGGTATATATATACATCTAAGGTTAGGGAACATGCCTGCAGAAATTAAATTTCAAGTCTTTAAAGAGCTATAGAACTCTCGTTGTTTTTGCTGTATACAGACTAACATGGCTAGCCTATGGAATAAATTATGGAGGCATTCTGCATGTGAAGCTACTATGGAGGGCAAAAAAGGCCCATAAAAGAAACTGGAGTAATGACCATCCACTCAGAATAGAGATCTGGGTACCAGGCTTGTGAAAAATCTTATCTATCATTATTATTTTTTTCCCCCTCCTTTACAGCCAATTATTATTGTGCTTTTGGAGTATCTTTATGGGTGAAAATTTGTGATTGCTTTCGATTATTTTTTTTAATTTTGGTTTGTTCGTTTGTTTAAATCAGTAAAAAATATGAGAGCGCACAGAATCTCACTATTAGTGTTTTGTTTGTAATGCAGCTGGTATGGAATCATCAGAGCTTTAACTTTGGTTTTGCTCTTGGTTTTGTTCTGGGTTTTTTATTTTGTGTTTTTAGATTTGTTTGGATGGGTGAATGGTTGTTTCTTTACATAGCAAGGAAGGTTAGTGAGAGTTCTGTTCTCTGTCCTTTTGATTTTTCTTTGTGTAGCTTGTTTGTCTTTATGTTACAAAGCAAAATGCTATAGACATCACAGATTTTTACATGGGCTTCTTAAAGAACCACAGAACACCTGTCCTTCAAGATGGAAAAGATTTTTCAGCTGTATTATGCTATGTGATATGATTTTGTGATGCTAAAACAGGCTCAAATTTACTTTGATTTTTTGTAAGGTATTGCAGACATCCTGTTACGTGGGAGTGTACTGAGGAGGTATATGAATATACTAAAGTTACCTTATATCAAATACTATGCAATCTAAAAATGATGTTAAAGCCCTCTTCCAAAGGGCTATATTTTAACCTTTTTTTCTGCATGTTAATCTTAAATAAATTTACTTGGTAAAAATTTTATCAGAACAAATATTTCAACAGTTTCTGTCAAACTTTTAGCAATGTATCTCATTACCACTAAATAAAGGGAATGAAAAGATCTTTTATAATGGGAGCACTGGGTTGAATATGAACATGATGTAAGTGTTTGAAGGAAAGACACATCTTCAGTGCAAAAGGTTTTTGCATCATAAAACCACAATGGAAAGTGGGTTTTCTTCTTTCTTTCCTTCCAAAGAGGATAGTTACCAGTGGGAGCTGAAAGAATAGATCAAAATTCTTTTGGGAAGAAGGTTAATAGGGGAAAAAATAAAATCTAAGCTTACTTAAAGCTTTACAGACAGTAACATTTCACTTTTATGTAAGTTCTTGTCAGTACTCAACATGGTTACAAACCAGATGTGCTCTTGCAGCCCTTATGCATGGAAATAGTCCCAGTGCCTTCAATGACATGTTAAAACACATAGAATAATATTGATCTGCTCCTAATGAGAATGAGGCCTCAATAGGTTTCCTTTTAAACTTGCACTATTTTCACCACTTGCTTTTTTTCTTTTTTTTCCAGATGTTGACATATCACTTCTTGTGTCATTCAACAAAATGAAAAAATTGACTACTGATGGGAAATTGATAGCCCGAGCAGTTAAAAGCTCATCTATTGTAGAAGTGTGTATTGTTTTTTCATTCTTTTTTAGCTATTACTGTATATGGGGTGGTAGATAATACTGTAGAAAATGCTTTCCTAATTTGTCTTTGTTGCTCTTAGCTGGATTTAGAGGGGACTAGAATCAGAAGACGTCAGCCACTGGGTGAGCAACCAAAAGATGTGGATAGTCGTACTGTATATGTGGTAAGGTTGCATCTGTTATATAGTCTCGTGTAGCAGGTTTATGGACCATTCTGTTGTCTATGAAAGTTAATTTTAAATTTAATTTCTTACTAAATTTTAGACTGTAAATTCCACTGCACATGGTCTATTTCTGTCTTGTAAAGTGCCAAGCCATGACAATAAATAAAGGAATGGAAAACACGCCTTATAATGATAGATTTAAAGAGCTCAATCTGTTTAGCTTAACGAAGAGAGGGTTAAGGGGTGGCTTGATTACAGTCTACAAATATCTACATAGAGAACAAATCTTCAATAACAGGCTCTTCAATTTAAAAGGTATAACACAGTCGAATGGCTGAAAGTTGAAGCTAGACAAATTCAGACTGGAAATAAGGCATAATTTTTTCATAGTGAGAGTAAACTAACCATTGGAACAATTATCACAAGTCATCATGGATTCACTATCACTGATCATTTTTAAATCAAGATTGGATGTTTTTCTAAAAGATATGCTCTAGGAATTATTTTGGGGAAGTTCTATGGCCTGTGTTATATAGGAGGTCAAACTAGATCACAGTGGTCCCTTCTGGCCTTGGAATTATGAACCTATGAACTGGTTAGGTTTAATGAACAATAAATAATGAATGCTAGCGGATACTTGAGACAGGTTGTTAATGGAATTAGAAGATAGGTGAGAACAATGAAGCTTTGGTGAAAGGCAATGGTATTTATAACATGAATATTCTAATATCACTTTTACTACTGCTTGTCTTTGCTGTTAAATCAAGATACAGAAATACAGCATATAGATTTAATTATTGAACTCATATTAGCTAATGTTATCAATATAAGCAAGATCTATTTTAACACACAACAGGGGCATTTATATTAGAGAAATTTGCATGCATTTTCTTCCGCGATTGCTTCCACAGTTTGTAATATAAGAGGAGATGCATTGATACAGACAAGTGCTTACAAATTCTCTTAGTGTAGACAAAGCCTTAGGATGATGATAAAGATTAGCTGGATGAGTTTGACATAATCTAGAACTACTTTATAGGTCATTTATATAGCATACATTACAACAGTAGTTATTAGTTTTAGAAGGACCAGCATGTTTGTTGCAAATCTGCTTTGTCCTGTATTACCATTGTCAGTCTTTTGATAGCTGAAAGCTCCTAAACTGGCTGGTTTCAGTGTTTTATTTCTAGAAACCCTCCCAGTATCATCTATGCACTGCACTGTGGCTGTTCTTAGCTTTTTCTGAAAATCTCCCTGTATTGCTGCAACATCAGCATTCCAGCATTGCAAGCAGTGGCAGTAAAAAGTGCTGCTGGCTGATGTAAGCTAGTGCTCCCCCCCGAGGAGCTGTATTCTTGGAAGATTTTCAGAAGAAGCTCAGTGTAGACAGTTCCAATTTCACAAGGGCCTTATCTAGGAGTCCCTTGGTCTTCAGAGAGCTTTTATGGCTAGTATCAAAGTAGGTTTGTAGCAGGAACCATTGGGAACAGGGTTTTCCTTGAATTAGCAATTATTTTTTGTGTGTACCAAACTTTTCGTGATGGCATGTATTCAGTAACTACCACGTAGGTATATGCAGTGAGCAAAGTTCCACAGCTCTCCAGATCAGTAAATAATTTGAGTTGCTCTGATGATTGTAGAGAATAAAGTATTTATACAGCAGCTCTTTTCTTTAACAAATGGTGCTGTCTGGGCTTTTGTTAGGTGTGGTGTGGTCAGGCTAATAGAATTCCCTAACATGGTTGTAAGCTCCCCTTATTCCAAAAGTCTTCAAATATTCTGAAACTTTTCTGTCAATATCATTTGAAGTAAGGTGTTTCTATTTTAATTAACTATTTAATTAGGTTTTGATTTGAAATTGTTGTAAAAAGAATAACTGGTGTATATTCTGTGGGTCACCAATTCCCAAAATTCTTGTATGGAGAGTAATTGGCAATATATATCTGATCCTTCTTACCACCAATAGACTCAAATAAGAGAGAGAGATCCATGTGTCTTTTATACCAGTGTTTCTCAACCTTTTTGATACTAGGAACTAGCTTGCTGCTTTCCTAAACTGTGTCAGGGAGATCTGAGGGACCCCAGTGCTGGTCCACAGGCTGGTCATTGAGAAACAGTTTTATACAGTGATTAAGTAAATTTCAAACCATGCTAAAACGTTTCCTTTGGTATGCAACCATGGGGAGATATAGTGTATTAAGGTATGTCTACATAACAATTAACTCCTGTGGCTGGCCCATGTCAGATGGCTTAGGCTTGCGGAGCTTCCATTCTGGGGAGGGGGAAGGAAAGGTTTCTGTGCACGATCAACATAAAGAGCTGGTCTCAGCTGAATAGGAACACATCCTTGCATATCAAGAAAAATCTGCTGCTGCACTTGGACTCCCAGGCACAAGAGCATATTTTTCAGTTTATGCAGCTAGGCATATTGTCATTTTTTTAAACGAGAATTAAGTCCATATAATATATTCCTTTAAGGAGTCACTTCATTATCTTATCTATAAAAAGAAACTTCCCTTAAGGCTTAACTGAATTGTCAAAACATATTTTTGAAGTTTAAATTTCAAAATAAGTTTTACAAAGATAATCTTGTGGTTAACAATGTCCTCTGTTCTACTTTCGACTTCCTAGCAGTGCATAATTTTTTCTGGTGCTGTACATATCCCATTAAATATTTTATGTAGTTTTTAATTCACTGACCTTTAGGTTGTACCAAAACTATAATGGAATGTGCTTCTCAGGTAGGCAGAGCCCATATTAAACCAATCACTTAACCAGCAATTTCTCTCTTTCTAAGAACAATGCAGAATCTTGTCACTAAGTTCTTCAGTTAAAACTGTTTTAAAAAGATAAACCTGTTAGCAACTAAATAATGCTGATGTTTCAATTTTTGTTTTTATAAGTGTTTGAAGGTGTATCTTGTTAAATGGTCCACCCAGAAGGGCCTCTTCAGAAAGGTATAGGAAGCTGTTCTTGAACTAGCAAGAGCTAATACTTTGGACAAGCTTCCACTGTAAGTGGTGAAGGGAAGCAAGTAGGAACTGAGGCAGGTTGTCTACCAATTCATATGTGCCTGTCACCCAGGTGACTGGCTGAAAACCCCCCATTGGTCATCACTACAGATGGTCAATTAGTATACTAGAGCTCATCATAAAGTTTAAAAACTGAAGAGATACCAGGTTTACTTTACCAGTTCTTTTCAGTAGTGCTTGTTGTTTTATATGACCACCTATAAAGCGTGAGTTACTAAAAGACCTTTGTGGTGTGAATTGATTGTTTCAAGCCAACGAGACACTGCACTGGCTCAAGGGTCCTCATGCATGGATGTGATTGCAGGATTGAGGTTTGGGTACCTGTCACAGAAAGTGAGTAAATAACATGCATCAAACATTGTTTGTACTAAGGGTACTGTTTAAAGTGACATTTCCAGATGAATGCTAAAATCTGCTGCTATCCATATTAATTAATTTACTACAGGTACTACTTACCTACCTTTTTCACTCAATAAGCATACTTGTCTTGAAATGTGAAAGTATTTCTTAATTTTTTCTTAGATATTTCATTGAAAACATTTAATAGCTAGCAATACCTCAAGAACCCTGATACTATGGTAACTGACTACACATGAAAGTGTATATAATACTGCTAAAAGAGAAATAAAATGTTTCTTTTTTTTTTTAGGAACTGCTTCCCAAAAATGTCAACCACAGTTGGATTGAGAGGGTATTTGGAAAATGTGGTAATGTAGTTTATATCAGTATCCCACGTTATAAGTCCACTGGAGACCCAAAGGGATTTGCATTTGTTGAATTTGAAACAAGAGAGCAAGCAGACAAAGCTATTGAGGTAGGCCCTGCTTTAACACTTCTTTCCATGTCATAATAGAGTTGGTGGGGTGAATAGTTTTCAGTGCTGCAAAAGGGCAGTGGAAGAGAAACTTAAACTTTAAATACAGGAATTCTTAGAATAACATAAGTTCAGAGCCTGGGTATCACCTTGATTTTTTTTGTCACTTTTTTTCCAAAACCTGTGAATAGCTTCACAAACTGTAAAGTTTTCTAATTCAATTACATTTAATGGAGCAAATAAGAGAAACACTGTCTGATATTTTCTCCCTTCATTTCATTGGGCTATTTTTAGCTCTTTTTGACCAGAATAAAGATCTGCTTTTGACAGCAGAAAAGTGAGAATGAAATGAACTCTCACAGTTCACTGGAAGAGGATAGTAAGGTATTAATACTAACTTTTATCATAGCTTTCTGGTGTGGTCTTGAGGTTTTAGAAATTATCATTCAGTTGTATAACAAAAATAAAAGTAAGATTGCTGTATTGGCCTAAGGAGCTAGTAGCACTAAGACTTGAAGATCAATAAACTTTTAAGCAGTGGTCCTGGACCAATGATCAAAAAGAAGTTACCTCTTTTGATGGATCCTTCAGAGACCACATCTTCGTAGAACGGGTGTAGAGGCAATATATATTTTTAGTAATCATTTCTTTGAGAGGGAAGGGCAGGGAAGGTGTTCCACTGTGAATAAATTTAGTTTTTATATAATATTTTGTTGATCTTAAATACTTTGGTTTTTTTTTTAATTTAAGTTTTTGAATAATCCACCAGAAGAAGCACCGAGAAAACCTGGGATGTTCCCCAGAACAGTAAAAAATAAGCCTGTTCCTGCACTGAGTACAAATGACTGCAATGTAGTGGGTAGGTATGAGTGGGAGGAGGGGGATGATATTTTGGGCATAATATTTTAATTCAAACATTTTAATCTCATTTTTGCTGAAATTTAACCTGTTAATTTAAAACCTTATTGAAACAGAAATTTGTAACCTTTTGTTTTCCTTGGCCAATATGGGCTTAGGGAGCAAAACTGGAATATTGAGGTGAAGCACCTACTTTCAGTTGTGAATATCTGCCTCTCCTTTCTGTCTTGAATTTTCTTTTTTGCTAACCAAGAAGCAGCATTGTTTGTTTTCATATTAGCAGACCAAGCGGTACTATTAATTATTATTTAAACAATCACAATGAGCCCCAGTCAGATTCGCTACACATTGCAAAAATATATTTAGTACTGAAGAGAAGGTTCTAAATTATAATAGCAAAATTACATTTAAAGATTGTTTAGGCTGCCAAGACCAAAATTTGAGCACCTAGGAAGTCTTGAATGGTAACCATAAGGCAATTTTCTTTCTGCTGAACTTGTTAGCTGTATTTCTATAGAACCAGAGATGTTTACCAGAATTTTACTCTCTGAACATCATTGAAGATCCTTCACTGTCTTCGTGAAAATTGACATTTAGAAGACATAGAGCAAGGTCTTCTAAATGTCAATAAAATGCTTGTTCATAAAAAGATGGGAAAATTGTAAAGGGAAAGCCCTTCAGTATACTTGAGCAGTGGTTCTGTAAATGATCTGTAGATTAATTTTGGTAACACCCTCAAGGAGCATAATTATAGTTTCAGTTGACTTTCTCAGCTCATTCTTATCTTTTGATGGAGCTCAAGTTTTCTCATACAGACTAGTCTTGAGGCTTTTCCATTCAGCCAGTGAGTTTCCACATCACATCCAGCATCTTTCTGGCAAATGACTGACTACTCCTTTATTAACAAGGTTTTGCTCCTTAATCATTTGTAGTGGTGATTGGTGAGTCAGAAGGTAAATGTGCTGCTTCTACTTCAGGGCCTGACTGCTGCTTCTGTAGTGTTCCCAGCCCGTGCCAGTTTGGAAGCAAATAAACAGTACTAGAAATCAAACCTAATTTTCCCACAGTACAGTACAAATAACCTCCCTTTTAGGTAATTTGGCAGGCATGTAATTTTTGGGTACATAAAATTGTGATAGATTAAGTGGGTTCATAAAAGCAGTTATGACATTTTCCCAATATCAAAGGTTGTGTCCCCCAGTAGAACTCATAATTTAAACCGGCCAGCTTTCCTATTTACTTGTACATCCTTTCTCAGTAAGGACCCTTCTCTTTCCTTCCAACATCCAAAAGCAACCAGTTCCAGGGAATGTTGTGGTGACATACAAATCGTAAGGAGGAGCAAGGCTTTACCCTCAACCCTTTCATGCACTCTTGATCCTCTCTGCTAACTCACCAGGAAGCATTCCAGGAAACCTCCTATCAACCTTCACGTACAAGACCATGGACCCACTCTATATTGGGAAATTCTAGCAAAACATCCTCTGTACTTTTATCTCGTCTCCCTAAAATAACTAGTAAAGCCCTCTGGGACAATGAGGGCATGTTGTGTTACCTCTGTGCTGTTAAGTTTGCTGATCAAATCTAAACTTTAATCAGGAATGGTAATTATTGATAAAGTTTTAAATATCTTGTATTTCTTTATACAGAAGAGAAGAAAAAGAAAAAGAAGAAGAAATCCAAAATGAAGAAAGAGAGCAGTGTACAGTCAACTGCAGAAATGAAAGAGTCAAACATGGACACTACTGCGGAACAAATAAACAAGTCAAAGAGACACAGAACAACATCTGAGTGCTTGGAAATAGAAGGATCTGAAGTTCATAGGCAACCTTCTAAGAAAGAGAAAAGGAAATGGGATAGAACAGAAACCTCAGAGCTAACTGAGGACAACAGGTTAGGGAAGAGAAAAAGAAGCAACTCTGGAGACACAGAGGCATTAAGTGCAAAGGTCAAGAAAACTGCTAAAAAAGATGATGTTCATACTTCAAAAGAAGAAACGACAGAAGCTCCAAAGGATTCCAAAGGTAAAAATATTATTGAATTTTATATCTTTTGTATTTTCATTTAGTTGCATAGAAGCAAAATCAAATAAAGGTGGATTTTGGCAATCTTCCAGAGATAATGAAAGAGGAGGAAGTGGGAATGGGGGAAGAGATTGGGAGCCAAAGAGAATTCCGTTGTCAATGTTAGAAATCTTATTGTTAGGGTTTAAGTTAAGTAGAGTCAGCTCCTGAAAATCCACTTACTTATGAAAAGTTGGAATTTCGGTTGTGTTAGTATTGTGTGATAGCCCATAGGAATCAAGGCTAGAGAAGAGCAGGGTTCCATGAAAGGAGGATTGAGTGAAGGAGCTCTGCACATAGATATAGTTTGAGTGCTATATTTTGGGAGGGGTGATGCACATCATGCACACGCTGAAGACTGTTCCCCTGGCTCACTATTTTTGTCCCCCACCTGGATTGGAACCTGGACTGCCAGGGTTGAGGAAAGGTGGGGAGAGAGAGAGAGGCTGACTTAACAGGGGACCCCAGCTGCTGCTGCTGCTGAGGGGATACCATATGCCAGGCTCCTGCTTCTCCACCCCCTTTCCCCCTGTCCTACCCTATCCCCCTTCCTTCCTCACTGAGGTACCCCAGATTATCACTGGGACCAATCCAACAAGCCCCCACAATACAACACTCCATGGTTAAAGCGCAGCAGCACTGGCTGGCATCCACTGCAGAAGTCCCTCCCTTCAGGGGCCCCCCATCCCTTCCCACATATCCTTTACTAGCATCTGCAGTCCTCCCTAAGCCCATAAATTTCAGCCATCCCTATCTGATCAAACCCAGCTGCCTCACAGGTGCAGAAACCTCTGTTACAGATCAGAGGCAGGCTTTACTCACCAGCTTGGAGTTTTTTAGCTGCATTGGCTAAGGCAATGAAGAAGAGGAGAAAAAATGACAACTACAGAGGTGCAGTTTCATGAGAACATGCTTGTTGCATGCCCAAGTGCACACAGTCCTCCACTAGGCATGCAAATGGCATGGGGTGAAGAGACCAACACACCTATCCACCTGCCCCCATGGTCTGTAGCTCAGAACCGCCTGCCTGGGGCTGCTGTGTGGACAATTCAGAGTCTCCTCTCACCCCTTCCCTCGTATCCTCCCTTGCTCTGCCTCTCACCCCACCCCCTTCGGGCTACAGGAAACAGGATGGTAGCCATGCAGGGTGCCCAGCATGCATAGACATGGAAGTCAACCAGCACTAGGACCCAGGAGGCAGCATCCAATTGCGGAGACAGGCAGCAAGCACTCTGCAGAAGCAGCTCTGTGTTCTGACCTGGCCTGGCTTGCGGCGAGAGGGGGGCGCAGCATGGGAATGACAAGACACCCCCCCTCCCCAGTTGTCCGTCGTCTCTTCCCCCACCCCCGCAGGCCGAGCAAAACAAGCCGGGGAATGGGCGGGGCAGTGGCACATGATCCCATGTGCCCCTCCAACACCCCGCCTGTTTGAGCGGGGAGCGCTCCCCCCCCCCCCAAACTACGCCCATGGCTGTGTGTAGAGGGAGGAGGAGGGTACAGGAACATGGCTTTGGGAGGGTGGCCTCAGGGACTACTAGGCCTAGTACTTGGGCTAGTGGGTATTGGGTAAATTTAAGTCCTAAGAAGAGTGGTGATGGATTCAGACATTGGACACCAATTATTTTTTTATCAAAAGGGCTTCAATCTTTTGAAGCGTTCATTAGTGGTAATTGGGCCAGGAGCTGGCAGATACATGGAGGGTTCAGAGAATGAGTTGAGGAATATCTAGAATTGTGTGTGATTGCTCCTAGAAGTACTGTCAAGTTTAAAGCTAGCACTAAGACATTCCAGAGATAATCTTGATGAAGAATAGCAGAGACCTTTTGGACACAGTAGAGAAGGCTTAGGGCTCTCATCAGAAATGAATATGGCTTACAGGGAAGGCTCAAATCAGAGCTGGTGTGGGCAGCTGTAACTCCATTGAAGCTAGGTGTGAGCAGAAGTTGCAGGAGGAAGTACATGAGAGAGCAGAGCAAACTGGTTAAGGATGAAAAAATGAAGGAACTGCAGGCATTGATTATATGAAATGATCAAGCAAAATGATTATGTTGAGATAAAATTGAGCTCTTGTCATTACTAGCATTAACAGGACCAAAAGTGGTGGATGGATGATTGACTTGGGTGAGAGCTATACTCTTCTGTATTTTTTTAAAAATACTGTGGAAATAAATTAGAAGAGATCTCCCTATATTTGACTGTCATATTAGCAGGAAAAATTAATTAAAACTGAAAAAAAAGATCATAAATGTACTTTTCAAAATGTTGTGTCTCAGCATTGCTTCGTATAGCAAAGTAAATGAAGGAACGTGCCATTTCAGTTACGTTTATTACTTTAAATACGATCTGTCCAAGTCATATCCAATTATCTTTCTTTTGGGGTTTTTCACTTAGATGTTACTACAGAAGAGGAGAAAGATGGTGATAAGAAAGATACATCCCTTTCAAAATCAAAAAGGAAACATAAGAAAAAGCACAAAGAAAGGCACAAGATGGGAGAGGAGGTCATTCCATTGAGAGTACTCTCAAAGTATGTTTTGACACCTGCTAATAATATATTTATAGTATTCAGCGTATGTCTCTGAAGTTAGTAGTCCAATTTTTGTGCTGATTGAATATACCATACCATTTAAAGAGAGCAATAGTACTAACCTTTTTGAATTGGAGCATATTGTCTGTAGTGCAGTAGTGTGGTATAAACTTTCAGTCAACATTATTAGTTCAAGTTCATGTCACTGCATTAATATAATCATATAGATTTCTTAAGAACTTAAGACTGCAGCTATAGGAGTGTGATGTGGAAAATATTGTTTCCACCAAATGGTGAGTGTTAGCTATGTTTTAGATAATGAAAAATACATTGCTGTCTTTGTGGCAAATAACTTTAATCTTTTGAAGATAATAGCATTTTAAGGGCTACAGTCCTCACAGTGTAAGTTGATCACCAGTTGGGATCAAGATGAACTCTCCTTCTCTTCCCACAATTAGGTTCATTATGAAAGCTTAAGAATCTCTCATTGACCACTGTTGGATGCTGAACGAGATGAAGCTCTGGTCTGTACTTTGCTGGCATTATACAGTTTACATGAGCCAGACAGGTCTGCTTTTACTTCATGTAAACTCAGAGGACTAAATTCCAATCAGAGGACTAAATTACACCAGCATTGCTTCATTCAGATTGGTGGAGTTGTTTGGGTTTACAACCATGTAAGATTGGAATTTGGACTATGTTTTTTTATTTCCTATTAAAGTCATTGAAGTGCCTAAGAAGTGTTGAAGACTGAACTTCAGGCTTTCAATTTATTCACTGTGGGTAATCAAGTTAAATATGATTTGCACCTATTTTCCAGTTAGTAAAATCATAACTGAAAATAATTTCTCATTATCAGTACAGACTGTGGAACCATGGCAAGCTTAAATCTGTCATTAGAAAGTAACTTTTCTCCTATGTAGTCCTATGATGCGTGTATGTAATGTTTCATATATTTTAAGTGTGTTCCAACAAGTATAACGTTAGCAGGTATAGTGGTAGCACAAGCTATGTGGGTTTATCTTGTAACTAGCAATAAACTTATGGATAAAAGTGTCCTTTTAAATTGTGCTTTTTAGCTAAGAGTTTTGGATAACTATGTTGTACTTTATTATAGCCTTCTAGCTACCCAAGATCAAAATTTGAATTGTGCATGATTGTTGATTAGTATATTCTGCAAGTGCACAGACCAAACGAATCTCCAGAAGGAGAGGTTTTATAAACAGGATCTTTCCATCTATTTAAACTGTTATACAAAATAACAGTAACCAAAATTTAAATGATTTTCTGTTTTGTCATAATGGTATGTGAATATGCATGCTTTTTTACACCAATATACCATTGTTAATTTTGTGTGACATTCTCAAATAAAATAAAATATACTTTAACATTTATCAATGATGAATCAAATAAAATTCAAATATTAAAAGTTGTTAAAACTGTCCCAAGAAATTCACAAGTTTCTAAAGTTTTACATACTTTATTAAATTTCAATACATACAGAAACTTTATAGGAGCAATTATCACTATATTGTCAACCTGTGAAATTACATTGTATTGAATACAATGCATCTTTTTTATATTTATCTGAGAGCATCTTGTTTCCTTCACTAACATGTCTGGTATTACATTGTCATTTCCTATATCTATTTTTGTATGTCTGACAGTCCATCACCATTGCTAAAGTGCAATTCCAGCTTTTACACAACAGAGTTGCATATTAGCAACAGTAATGGCCTGTAGTTAAGATACATAACGAAGTTTAGACATTTAATTATAAGAGATAATTTACAGCAAATTTCAGATAACAAAACAGATTATTCAAATAAAAAAAAGGAATAATATCTATGTTGTTGAATCGTGGAGTCTCATATGTAGCTAGGTAAAACTTTTCTTAAAAAGGGTCGCCATTTATTAAAAGTAAATTTTAAAAAATCTACTAGAAATAAGTATTTTCATATAAAATTGCTATTCATTCTGTTAATGTTGAGATTTTTTAAAAAGATTTCTTTATAATAGACAGTAGTATAGGTCTTTTTGAAATACCATTGATTTTAGAAAATGTAAATTGAGTAGTTTATTTTTTATTTACATTCCTTCTAATACTCCGTATATACAAAACATCTCATTGGATTTAAAAAACAGCTGTCTGCTCTGTGTTGTGTGCTACCTGAAAAATACAAAAATAAGTATAAAATCCCCAAATACAATACTATGAAATACAAACAACAATCTATCAAACACAAGCAAAATTCCAAATTGGGGCCTCCAAATAATCACTATGTACTTTTAACTAGAAAACAATATTTTTTACTGTGTGGCTGTTCTATAAATGAGCAATTAGGATTCACCACAACTAAAACATGGAAGCACTTACTTTTTCAAGCATCCAGCAAGTACTTCCATGTTAAAGTAGAGGGGGTCCTTAACAACAAAAACACTATATAAGTTTATGTGGTGGTGATGAGCATAAGTTCTATCCAGAACTATTTTTGGTGTGGAGTGTGGGGGAGGAGGGTGGAATTGGGTAGGTAAATCCATGAGTGCATAGCTGTTATGAGAGAAACTAAACTGTATATAGTGATAAATTAGTATGGAGAAAACTGGAGAATTGACTGCTTCCTACCCCCAGAAAATGTCTTGTTTATGTCATGATAGATTCTGTCTAAGAGCCAAATAAGTCTTGCTTATCTCACATGGGCAGGATTTCTCGCTTAAGAGTATGTATGTTTTAAATTACTATGGTTGGGTATTTTTTTGTGTAGTTCATATCTACAATTCATGGAATGTTTTTGCTACAGATTAATTACAATACTGTAAGTCTTTAGTCCTCTTGGACGTTTCCACATCAAATGTTTTCTGTGGAAATGGGAATTTTTTCAGTATAGATGTTCTGCAGTTGAAAAAGCAGGATTCACCATCACTAAAACATGGAAGCACTTATTTTTCAGGAGCAAAGCAAATACTTCCACATTAAAGTAGTGGGGGTCCTTTAAGCTGAGACTGCAAACTTCCGTTGTGCCTCTTTTTTTCTGTAAAATATAACTACATAAGATTTAGTTAAAAACAATATATAATATAAAATGTAATCTTTAGATAGTTTTTTTTTGGAGTGAAAAATCTGAAGTTTCAAGTATAAAATAACAGTGAGAGTTGCTATTTTAAAGGACAGACTTGCTAGCATTTTTTTCATGTTACTTTTTGCACAGTTTGGGTTAGATCTCAGATCTGTTTTCTAGTGGTGTCAAATTCAAGGCACTAGGATCCACCACCACTGAAACATGGAAGCACTTACTTTTTCTAGGCAGCAGGTACCCCCATGTTAAAGCAAAGGGAGTCCTTTAAAAATAGTCATAAATACCTCACTTGTAACAATCATTAATATTCATTGTAATAGCATAACCAGACCAGCAAAATCTGATTTTTTTTTTTTAAAAAAAACTATAAATAGAATTTAGTTACCTGACCCATATGCTGGTCTTGTCCAAACACCAGCTATTATATAATAGACATTTTACACTGTCAGGTAAATATGATTTCTTATTTTTCCTCTTGTGTTTATTTCCTTTTACTGGTCAACAAATCCTGTGACAAGAGTAGAGACAAGGTTCCTGTTTTTCTATATGGATATTCCAGGACTGAGATCAGGATTCACCTCTACTAAAACATGGAAGCACTTACTTTTTTATAGTCACAGAAAGCACCTCCATGTTAAAGTAGAAGGGGTCCACATAGACCAGTAACTCGCAGTATCTGCTGTCCAATTCCACCAGTTCAATACATTTGCTGCATCAAATATAACAAAAGAATATTATATTCGTGTTCATTATTGCATAGTAGAAATGCTTCACAAGAACATTATAAACATTAAATTACTTGCCTGGCTCACTCTCCATGGTCTTCTCTTCCTTTTCAGTCTAGTTAACAGGGACTCAGGGAGTGCCTCCAGTCCTTGGGCTTCTATTTATACCATACCTTACTACTACAGAGTGGTGTTGCCTTTTTATCTCAAAGAATCATTACATGGCTCTTTTGTTATTTTAATGTCTTTGCTCTGTGAGAACGTATGATCCTGGGTGAGTCTAGATGCTTTTTTGAAGTATACAGTTGTCACTGTTAACAGCTAAAACCATTACCACAAGATATCCTCCTCTTTAAAAATCCCCTATCAGCTTGTTTGATGGCACAGATTAGGGTAACAATGAGTCGTTCTCACAGTGGCACTATAGGCATTGTGTTTCTATGAAGCAAAGCTCTAGCTGTTTGCAGAAACATCTACATGTTAAATGTATGTAAATATATCAACTGCTTCCATGCAGTGTGATTTTTTTTTTTTAAACTAATGCATTTGAATAGTAAGGAATGTTCTTATCGCTATAGATTTTTGATGAGTTTAACCAGTTGATTTTTAAGCAATGAATTTTCTAGATAAAAATGACTAATTTTTAATGTAGTAACACTAAAGAGGGTTCAGTGAACTAATCAGCCCTGAATTAGTGTCCATGCTTTGTGTAATTCCAGTTCCAAATAATACGTCTGGTTTACCAAAGCATTCAGAATGCTTTCTGAAGAAAGTGTACTGCATTTGGTAATCACTCTTAATTTGTTAGTAATTTTGTTCTCCTGTTAGAATTTGTTTAGGCCGTTTAATAAATAAAACAAAGTGGTAATTTAGGCAGATAATCATCAGACCCTAGACAGCTAAATAAAAAGAAGAGGGGAGACCACTAAGCACAACAAAGAAGATCCTCAGCTGGTGCATATTGCCATAGCTCCAATTTACACCAGCTGAGGATCTTGCCCCCTGATGTCAGCTATGGTTGTGTATTTTATCTGCAAGTCATGTCACCCCTCTCTTTGCATCACTCAACTGGCTCCCCCTTCTCCAAGGCATCCAACTTAAATTGCTTGTCTTGAAAGTGAAGACCCATTGCAGCCTATCCCCATCCTCATTTGCTGTCTAGATGTTGACTGTCACCTCCAATCAGTCCATGATGTTCTATTGCCCCCTTGTTAAATTTCCAAACAAGCACCTTTGTGCTTTTTCCATGCTGTCCTTTGTGCTTGGGGAGGCACTCCCCATAAACATCTATAAAGCTACTTAATTATCTTCCTTCAAACCCCCCCTCAAAACTTTCCTTTTTCATGATGCCTACAAAAACTTGACAACAGTTAGGCTGTTAATGTGCTAAGACCATTGCTTATCATGCTGACCGATATTGTCTCGTTCTCTGTTGTATCTTGTCCTATGCTTAGATTAAACCTTTTGGAGCAGGGACTGTTTTTTTATTCTTTGTTTGTACATCACCTAGCACAATGGGGTTCTGGTCGATGACTATGGCTCCTAAACTCTGCAGTAATACAAATAATATCATAATTTTGTCTTTATGTTCGTAATGGCTTTTTAAAGTTTGTAGTTATTTTTTCACAAGCATTGATATTTTTATTTTTATTCCTAAATTGTTGTCTTATGTAGGAGTGAATGGATGGATCTGAAACAAGAATATTTGGCTCTTCAAAAAGCCAGCATGGCCTCCTTAAAGAAAACAATGTCCCAAATCAAATCTGAGTGTGTGGAGAAGATGGAAACAGAAAGTGGTGTACAAAAGTGTCCTCAGACAAAAAATGTCAAATGTAAAGGTTGTTGTGATGATCTTTATGTTGTGTGTTTTATGGTGGGTTTTTTTGTTGTTTTTTTTCTAAATGCAAAGCTTAAATGCAGTTGGTGGTCCTTAGAATTTGATATTCTAAAAGATCTATATGAAAGTAGTTCCAAAGTGTGCTAACTTCTCTCAGACGAAAAGGCAGAGTGAAATAAATGAAGCATTTACAACTCTTCATATTAAAGGAACTATATTATATAAAATAAATTTTATTTATACAGATTATGGTTTGCTGAGTTATGTGAATAATGAATAATCAAATTATTTTAAAAATAATGCAAGATTATAAAAAGATCTGGTTTTGAGATGTGTACTTTAATTTAATCAGATGATAATAATTCATAGTAAACCAACACATGTACTGCAGTAGTTTCCTTTTAGGGCCTGTCTACACAAGCAGTGTGTAACCATGCTAATCAGACCCAACTTTTAACTCAGTGCTTGGCAATACCATGCTGGCAAGGTTTTTCTGGCCAATGTAGGTGGGTGTAAACAGTGTTCCTGACAGGTTCACAAAACTATTGGCATATGACAAAAACAGGTTAGGGACATGATTTCACCCTGTTTAGTGACCAAGGTACAATCTTTATACCTACTAACTCACAAGAGCTATGCTGAAACATTTTTTCCAACAATAATAATAATAAAGAAGATACCTTAAGCTCTTACTGGGTTGCATTGGATCTCCTGAACTTCTGTCCACAAACTTCTAGCCTAGGAACGGTAAACCTGTCAGCACTCTTCAGGATCATTTGTGAGTTTGGGGTGCAAAGATCCTTACAATTAACGGGGCATTAATTTAAATATACTTACCATGGGTTATGTTTGAAACTGCAAAAGCACTTGTATAAGGCCCTTTGTTTAGAAGGGATTTCTAATTGATTAATTCATTATGCCACCTCCTGGTATTGTCACATTGGTTTTATCTTTTGAAGTATTAGTTTCTGCCACCAATAGCCATATATATAAACTGATCCCAACTAAAAATTAAGTATATATCCATAGCAGCAGTGTTTGGTATGTGTAGTTTCATTCACTGTATAAACACCACCATAAGATTTATCACATTGTTTGTGATTTTTGTGGTTATCTTGTGTTTGTCAAATTAATACATGTGAAGTTTCATTATGCTCTTTTCCTCTTCAAATTAACAGCCACCAGTGAAGACTCTGCCCCCCCTGAGAAAGCTAACACAATGGGACCACAGTTTGTGAGTGGAGTAATTGTGAAGATCATTAGCACCGAACCCCTACCAGGCAGGAAACACATCAAGGTAATGCCTTTGTAACCTCAGGGTAGCTGTTATCCTTTCCCCTTATACCACCCTGAAAATGATTGAATATGGAATAACATTTAAAGATGTCATATTGAATTTCTATCCGGCAACTAGCTGTATACATATTTCTGAATAGTACCATTAACGGAAGATTTCATTAAAGCAGAACTAAGTTGAGAGAGCTTATTTCAAAATAAAAAATAATTAAGTTTTTTGACACAGGAAAGAGCTCTTCAAGAGAAGTCAGGGTTAGCATGAAAATAAGTTATAAAACTAATTTACTTTTTATTGAGGAGTAGTTTTTCCCTCCATCATCGGCCCCGACTGCTCCACCCTTACAATGTAGGTAGGACAAACATCATTGAATTCTGTATTGTTAAGAAAACAAACAAAATAACTACTTAAGTCACTGGTAAGCTGTTGTTACTTTACATAAAGGCAAAATGGATAATAGATGAACAAATCTCATTAAGTTAAAATGAATCACCTTTCAGGAAATAATTGCTGGCACAGTATATTATTTTAATAAAAATAATTCTGCATTAGGCAACTAACAGGAACTTAGGGCCAATAAAATGTTTCCTGAATGAGTCATTATAAATACTTCCCTAAGTGGCTCACAAGTATTATAAAAAGGCCATTTATGTTGCATATGATTATATGTAATTTAATAAAATAATATGTAACTGTTACTTATTTTTATGCTTGTCATATTTGGTTTTTGGCCTCAGTTTACACAAAACAATATAAATTAGCAGTGCCATGAGGTCATAGAGGACCAACATTCTTTTTTATTATTTAAAAACATGTAAGTTCTTATGTATTTTTGGTTGAGATAAGAAAGAATAAAAGGAGACATGAACTTGTGCCTGTTGTGGAAGCACAGAAACTAAATTCCTATCGTCATTTTCATGACTTGTCCCTAATTTAATTAAGAAACAGCCATTAATATGTGAAATTTTAGTATAGGCTGTTCCTTTTTGTATAGATGGGGCCATGAATATGTAGTCTGAATCAGTTCTTTCATGACAACTAAATGAGAAGGTTTCATACCAGAATGCCTTTCAAACAGTAAACTTTGTTATATTGGCAATACTGGAATATTCTGTAGATCATTTAGGGCAGTGAGAGAACTATTTAGGTGCTGTTCTTGCAAAGACTTATACAACTGCTTAAGTTTACAATCCTGTGAATAATACAATTGAAGTCAGGGTGACTACTCAGAAGTGTCTAAACTTAAGGAAGTACATAACTTTTTTTTGCAAAATCAGGGCCATATATCTCTTACTAGAAATAAATTGGTGATGTGGTTTCAACTGAGTCAGTCTTATCTATTTAGGTATTTATAAGCAGCTATCTGAGGGCCAAGAGACATTAATGAGAGAATGTCTGACCTCCCCCTTCCCATCACTTGTAATATCTAAGTGCTATGCAGCATTTGTCTGCACTACATGTTTTATTGTGCCAGGGGTTTGTGTTACAACATAAAGATGTAATATAGTCAAAGGGCTAACAAAGTTTAATCTTGTTTGTGTAGATGAGATCAAACTGTGTTAGACCCTGGTATTTTCAGATATGTAAATCAAATTACTTGCCTGATTTGCATCAGTCTTAAAAAATAAATGATCTGACCTGCGACTAAGCATAAAGAATTTCAGGGAAAAAGAAAGTACTGTGAAAATTAGAAAATTAGAAATTATAATAGAAAGTCACTCCCTATCTTAACTATGGAGTCACAACCGTGGAGAATAAGCTGGGTAGCCGTAACATTTTACAAAATGTTACACAAAAATTTAGAATGTTTTGGCTTATTTTAGGAAATTATGGAAATATTCTGTTGCTGCTCACCTCTCTGTTGTAAGTCTAGGTTTCACAGTACATTCTCAACAGATAAGTGCAAAGTATCTTTTTCTTGCTTATTGCATATATTTTAAAGGTAACATTATTGCTTAACCATTTCAATTCTTATTGCCAAAATTTTTGTCATTTCAAGCTACTGAGTGGAGGCACTTTTTAGAGATCAGCCAAAAAGCAAATATTCCTGTGAAATTAATTTTGGTAGCCTGCATAATTTTCTGTGGAAATGTTATGTGAGAATACCAAACTTAAGGGTGAAAAGGTTTTGTTGGCACACATGTAGTCTTGTCAGCCTGGGTGTTGGGAGTTTTTAAGATTCTGCCTTGCAACTGGAGGGTTAAAAGTAGAGCTTAATTCTTGCATAGAAACATTTTACTTGTAGTACCTGCTGTGAACGAAATTGACTAGGAATGAGTGATCCCAGTTAATTTCCCTCACAGCAGGTATCACAGGTAAAGTATTTGATTGAAGGAGCGTTTGTGACTCTTCTTTCTTCAGCTGCTGGTGTCAGTTTTCAAATAGAGGTCATTTGGTATAAGAAAGAAGGAACTCCAGTATCCTGACTAGTGTGCCATGTACTGATTTCCTAACTTGATTCCTAACATTCTTGAGTTGGTTGTTTGTTTTTTATTCTCCACATTCCTAACTTTAAATAAAATATTTAGGTGTGGAAGTAAATATATTCTTGTTGGGCTAACATATGAAATGGAAACGCTATTGCATTACATAAAGAATGGCATACTGTGAAATTATTCTTCTGCTGTTCTGTGGATTCATAATAGGTATATCCTGGGCTTGGGTTCTTGGGACACATACAATTCTGAGGTAAATTATATAGGTCTCCAATATAGTAAAAATTGACTATTCACAGATTTTCTTCTGAAAAAATCAATAAATATCAGCCAGAAATTATTTGACATCACATTCATTTATTAATGTAATAAAGTAATAAAGTTGCACTTTCACTTTCTTGTAACTGACTTTTGAGAATGTTTCCCATACCATTGCTCCTTTGTATGAACCTTGGATTTTTCAAAGGACAATATTTGAAAATATTGCTCTTTTGTTTTGTTATGACTAACTTCTCTGAGTTCTCTTTTTTGTGCCACAGGATGCTCTGGCAATGATAGCTGATGTTGCTTATGTTGACATGTTGGAAGGAGATACAGAGTGTCATATTCGGTTTAAAACTCCTGAAGATGCACAGGTTGTATTGAAAGCACATAAAGAAATTCAGATTAAAAACAACTGGAAACTTGAGGTCCTAACTGGTAAGATGTTTGTTAAAATATATGCATGAGCCATAAAATATATGCATGCATATATATGAAAATATATGCAGGAGCTAGGAGCAGGACTGTTGCTGCATTTTAACTTTATTGCAGATATTCCGTTAACATACTTTTACTGCATTGTCTGTCAATTACAGAATAAATATTTTGGTTTTATATAATTATTTCTTCTTGTGACTATTCTCCCTTTTCTACAAAAACTAAAACAGCAAAACCTCAAACATTCTATGTCACTGCTTCATTAGTCTGAATCAAATGTGTTGGCATTTTAAATTAGTTGCTTTAACCATGCCACATAACTTTATTCTTACAACATTGGTTATTTGACTTTACCTAATTTGAACTGGCAGATCACTTTGGTTTCAGTGATAAAAGACAGTTGTCACTGCAGTCAACCATGTTCCTATTCCACTCTTCAGCGTCATAATTACAACATGATGGTGAAAGGCAATAGTGTGGCCTTACGAGATTTGGAATGAGTTATATGGAAATTTATGACTAAAATAGTTGATGACTATTTCTGTGTAGTCAAAACGACATATATGTTTTAGTGTGGATGCAGTTATACTGGTATAAAAATGAAGTATAGCTTATTGTCGTTAAGGAAGTGGAGCATCTTTCTGCTGGTATAACTGTGTCCTCACTAGGACTTTTAGCAATAGAACTCTGAGCTTGTCTACAGATGGAGTTATTCTGGAATAGCTATTCTGCTTTAAATTCACATTGTAGTTTAATCTGGAATAACTTTAATATGTAGGCAAACTCTTTTTGTCAGTGTCAAAAAACCAAAAAAAACCCCGCATCCTCCATAATTAAACTAGTAAAATAATAAGACTAATAGACATAATTATAATAATATATAAATATAATAAGACATAATTAGACTAGTAAAACTTCTAAGAGTAGACCAGCTCCTAGATAAAATCCAAAATAACAGAACAAAAGAACATAGAAACTAGCTTCTCATGTGCAGTCTATAACTAAGACTGCACCAAAAAAGGACAGGTCTGTAAATATAAATATTTTACCGCAAACTAACAGTGGATCCTCTGACTGTGGTCCTGATCCAGCATTTTGATCTACACAGGTGCAGCGGTCCACTCAGTGAATTACACTGCAGGATCAGGGGGGCAGAGACTTACTATTGTTAGGGAGCCAGCCCCTGCCTTACAGTGATATGTCAAGTAGCTCTTATCTGTTTGTCTTAACAAAGGGAGGGTTAAAGGGTGGTTTGATTACAGTCTATAAATATCTGCATGGGGAGAAAATCTCTAATAATGGGCTCTTCAACCTAGCAGAGAAAGGTATAACACTATCCACTAGCTGTAAGTTGAAGCTAGACAAATTCAGACTTGAAATATGCCATACATTTTTTGGACAGTGAGAGTAATTAACATTGGAACAATTTACCAAGGGTCATGGTTGGTTCTCCATCACTGACAATTTTTAAATCAATATTAGATTTTTATTTTTACTGTAGTAATTATTTTGGGAAAGTTCTGTGACCTGGTATCACAGTGCGCATTACTCAGTGCCAGACTGGCGCCCCCTGTAGGTTGTCTTGGGGATTAGCTCATGGCTGGCACCCCCGTCCACGTTCTGCACATCATCATTTGATCTCCGCCCTCTGCCTGCAGCCCATCACATTGCCTGTTTTTTGCTCAGCTTCTCTAGGGCTCTGTTAGCCTCTTACTGGCCAGTGCGGGGCAGAGGCCTCATCACACCTGGTTATACAGAAGGTCAAACTAGATGATCACAATGGTCTCTTCTGGCCTTGGAATCTGTGAATCTAAGTCTATGAACATTACAGCTTACGTTGGTATAAATTATGTCGCTCAGGGGTGTGAATAAGCCACCGCCTGAATGGCGTAAATTACACCATCCTAAGCACTGGTGTGGACAGAACCATTTTGGCAGGAGAGCATCTCCAGTCACCTTAGAATGTCTGCACTAGCAGCACTACAGCAGCACAGCTTCACAGATGCAGTTGTGCCACTGTAAACTCTTTAGCACAAGCATAGCATAAGGGTGTGTCCACATTTAAACAGCTTTAGCAGCACAGCTGCAGCTGTACCACTGTAGTGCTTCAGTGAAGACACTACCTACGCTTTCCATCGGTGTAAATAATCCACCTCCCTGGAAGATGGTAGCTAGGTTGGTGAAAGAATTCTATCAACCTAGCACTGTCTACATTTGGAGGTTCAGTCGGCATAGCTACATGATCTCGGTTATGGATTTTGCACATCCTTGAGAGACGTAGCTATGCCGATCTAAGTTCCCTGGGTAGACCAGCCCTAAGAGCCATAATGTAAGCATTTATTTGTCATATTAATTCTTAAGTAGAGTTCAGCTGAAGTTTGTGATCTACTCAATCCAACAAGATTTCATTTTGAGATGAAGGCGTGTCTTCAAAAAGACAATCTGAAGAAATACAGCATTTCTTTTTCAAGTTGTTATAGCTCCTGGTTTGTTTGTTTTTTTTACTCTGTATTTCTTTACTTTTGCCTTCAGTATTTTAGCACTGTCAAGTTATAGACTAGAGTATTACAGTGGGGTTGATGGACTTTCTTTGCAAAGAACTCTTACTTTACCATTGATCCCTTTCTGGGTTTGCATTGTTCTATGAGTCATTGCTTAGGATTTTTTTTAATCAGCTCATTGAAATGAAAATAAGTAACTTTTAAGCATCATAAAATTTCCCAGACTTGACCTCAAAACAAAGATGATTCTTGGGGAGCAAATTTTCTCTCTCAGGTTTCTTTCCCTTTGCATTCCTCCCCCATATAAAAATATTCTTTCAGATTAACACAAAGGCAGTGGTTGAAGATTTTCATGTATCCCTAATGTTGTCATTGAAACTACCTTTTTTGAGATGAGCAAGCTTCCGTTTTAAGATGAGGTTTTCTCCCTCTTGTAACGTCAAAGGATTAACCTGTTCTTACACAGAAGTTCCTTTCTTGCTGAGAACTGAAGTGCCAGGTCTTATCCACAAATATTTTTCACAGGTATACATACGTATTAAAATAGGTTGATATGGCCATGACAGGTAAAATGCTGCATTTTTTATATTGGATAATTTTATTAACACACTATCACTTTCTGTGTATGTATGTCAAGGTGATCATGAACAGCGGTACTGGCAGAAGATTTTGGTGGACAGACAAGCTAAACTTAACCAACCTAGGGAAAAGAAGCGAGGCACAGAGAAGGTAAAATAAGTTTGAATAGGGGATTGTCTGGATTTATATTTTGTTTTATGCGACAATGATTGGAAATGTGATTTTTGTGATCTAAAGCATGGGTGGAAGGGAAATATCTGTATTTTTCATAAACTTTATGATCTTTCACTCCACAATCATCTCATTAGATCTTATTCTGGTGACTTGGCAGAAGATTTTACTGTCGAAAGCAGCAGCAAAGAAGGGAACACGTAGTTGCCTCAGGGTCCAGTTGCTACATGTAGAAAATAAAAATGAATGATTTACCCACCTAGGCACTGGTGTTCTTAAGCAATCACTGCTAATGTGTTTTACATTTGCATGTCGTTAAGGAATTCTGATTTCTAATTCTAAGATGTGAGACAGCCTTACATTTGATTGGTCTGAATAGCTTTGAAAGCTGAAAAATAGTGCATTTCAAATGAAATGTAAAGGATATATGTGATGCTCTATAGATAAAGTTAAAGGGTCTGATAAGCAATAGCCTGGTGTTGCCAACTCCTGCCATTTTTATCAGAAGTCTCTCAATATTTGTTGTTTTCCTTAAAGCCCTATCTTGTGGTGTCAGGCATCATGAGAATCTCAGCTTTTATTTAAAAGTAAGTAAGCTCACAGACCTCGTTGTGGTGAAAAGCTTGAATATATGAACCCTAAATGCTCAAGAACCAGAAGGTAAATTAAAAAAATAAAAAACTTTATATTCTTTAAAAAAAATGATTATTTGGAGTTTGACTCATGATTTTTAAGACTGAACAGTTTGGATTGCATATACCTTGTTGGAGATCAAAACATGAGGAATATTCCCTGTTACCTCCATGCTTTTATATGTGCACAAACTCGCACATTTACTGACTATTGGGGAGATTCTGTGCTGCACAAAAATTTATAGTCCAAGAGGGTGTGGGAGGTCAGGTGGAGAAGGGGTTTGAATCTCACCTTACATCTCTTTTTGCCTTCACTGCAAGTAAGTCTTCTGGTTGGATTTAAAATAATCCTTTTTGTTTTCACTTATAAAACTTAAAAATCATCTGGCTTTCTTGACCGGTCTTAAATAGTTTCCCAGTTGCATATATAGATGACAAGGAAAAATCTCATAAGACTGTATTGCTGCTTCCTTAGAAGCAGTATTTTTACATATTATATAATGTGGCTGAATGTTCTCTGAGCTTCACATAGGTAAAGCCACCTATAAATTCCTAGTCCTTTTAAAGTGAGAGAGAGTGCTTTCTGGGAAAATATATGGAAAGCACTGATTTAGTCTCCTCATAAAACCATAAATATCTTCACTGGTTTTTTAATCCATTATGCTTTAGCATGAGCAGTGAAAGGCTCAAAAACTCCACACTACTGCAGGAATTTGTTACCATTTTTTATTACATCATAGCTTTTTTTCATTTTTTTTTTTAAAGCAGGGGTTTGATTCCCCCCCCCCCCCCTCCTCCCCCCAAAGGTCCTGAGCTTCCATTGACTTCAGCTGGAGTTGTGGAAACCCAGCACCCAAGTTTCTAGCACTTCTTGTTGTGAAGGTAGTACAGTATTTGCTGTGCAAATTGATCTAATATAGCTTGTAAGGTATAACTCTTCTAGGCTTGCAAAAACAAACTCTCAGTTCCGCCTAACAATAGCAGCAGCAAAAGGTGCAAACTTCCACTCCTCCCCCTCTTCCATCACCTTTCAACCCAGAGAGGTGTTAGCTTCAAAGCCTAGTCAGATCTATTTAAATGCTAACATTATTAAGCAAGGCATTTTAAGAGAGTAATAATTAACGGAAGTCAAATAACTTTAACTCTTTCACTGCACTTTGATAGCCTGTGTTCCAACTGCAATTTTCAACAACTTCAATATCTGTTTTTTTACCATGTCCATCAATGTTCCATTTATAACTATCAAATCTTTATGTTAAAGAGTCTTCAGAATTAGTTGATTTTTTTCTTTCTTTAAAACCAGAATTTAGGAAAGCAAGAAAATTATTGTAATAAAAACTTTCATAATTAAAGCTGTATAGTTGAAGACATTACAGTTAAGAATTAATATTGATCATTAAAGGGATTTAAAATCATATTTCATTATAATTTACAAATGCAAAATTAAGTATTAAACATGAATTTTATATATAACACAGACACTCACATGCACAGGCCTTTATGTAGTCTCAATGGGATCATCACTCTAGTTGGAAACTCATCTATCATGATTTAAAATTATCTTCCAATTATATGAATGAATCTGAGGGTGACACCTTGGGTATTTATCATACTTACCTGGACATGGTTCTTCTCTAAAGAATTAAGTGTTCTCTCTACACTCTAGCTTAGGGCCTGCCTACATTAGAGCAATTTGCAGCAGTGTAACATTTGATGTGGTTACACTGGGGCAAATCGCTATTGTGATGGCTACCATCAGTGCAGAACAGGGCTGTGTGCTCACGTGGTTTGTATTGCAATACAAGCATTGGTGGCAAGCACAACAGTGTGAACATGCACAATTGGTTTAGTTTAACAATTATATTCATATAAGCATGACCAGTGCAACTCTTAAATATAGCCATGGGTTTACAGTGGTGCCCCAAAGTTAGCTGCACTGGTGTAAGTCCTGCTGTACATATGTGCCGAGTATCTACATTAGGTTTAGGACAGTATAACTGCATCAGTGTAGTTACAGTAGTGCAAAATTCTCTAATATAAGCAGAGCTTTATTCACAAGAACCTCTATCTTCCTACACGCTTTCTACCTAGACTAGAAAGAAATTGTGATTCTCTTGTCTGCTCCTTATTTCTTTGCATTTTCTCTGCTTACTTTACTATATTTCATCCTGTGTATCTGCTGTAACATGACATCTTACTTGTGTCTTGGAGAATAGTGAGGGTGCCATGGAGTCAGAGGTGATGTGGGGGGAATACGGGGTGACATGCCCTCCCCAGATTTGCTGCTTGGCTTGTACTGAATATTCTCACACAGACGGAGCATGCTTAGTAACACTGCATGAAACCGGCTGCCTCCCCACTATCAGCAGGCACGGGTCATTTCTGCATGAAGTGAGTCTGTTCTTCTGCTTTTGCAATACACAGGGCCTATCTATATGCAGACTTACACAGATTTAGTTAAATCAATGCATGCCCACATATGGACACTAAATGACATATATCAATTTGATTTAACTACACTGGTACAAACCTATGCATGTTTGTGTGAATAAGACCACAGTTTCTTGAAGTTTGTGATTTAAGATAATTGATAAGATTCTGTGTCTTTGGGTGAATCTCAGCAGAATTTGTCATCTGTCTTTGCAGATTTATTAAGGCCCAAAAGGTGTACAGTGTATGTAAGATTACCTTTTTTTAAAAAAAAAGATAAAGTTTCTTGGAAAAAAAAACAGTTGCATAGATGTGAGTCATCACAGGTTCAGTGATGACAAAAATTTCCTGAAATTCTCACTTTTGTTTAAAACAAACAAACTTTGCAGTGGTGGTCACTTCTATTTCTTCAGGTTGAGGATGAAAAAGTTGAATCAGCAAGCTGTCCACAAGGGGAACACATGAGCATTTTTGCATTTCATACTATTTCAGACTAGGAGCTTTGCCCTGCTGTTGTTGTTAACCTTCAAGGAGTGAGGGGATGTTTGCTATTGCCACATGAGTTGTGGTATGTGTGTGCGGTGATAAGAATAAAGGGAGAGGGGTTGAAAGTATATGAGGGGAAATGGAAGAAAATTTGCAGCTCACATGTTAGCTGGTTAGAAAAATAAGGACCTCTCTTGGACTGGCATAATATTTTGAGCCTTTGTTTTGTGGAAGAAAGAGGGTTCTTTGGTCAACAACTGGACAGTGGGTGATCAAATTACTGTTGTCATGGGAGAGTTCCCTGTGGCAAAACAAAATACAATATTTTTAAAAAAAGATGGCCCAGTGTCTTTGTGGTGAGTTCTGTGTGCTGCTATGCAAGAGACTAGATGTTGATTTCTTGGCTAGGCTAACAAGGGCCGGCAGGGCGGAGGATATGGTATGCTCATTCTGCACGGGTGGCACTGCCTCACGTTCATTGCTCTGCACCAACTCTTGTGGCTCAGCTACAATGAGAGTAGAACTCCAACGATGGCCATCTAGCCTCCCTCTACAAAGATAGTAAGATAAGTAGCCATGACTTAACAGCAGTGGAACAGGGTTAGGGGACAGGTATAAGGCCCTCTGGTCAACGATGAAAATAGTGGTTAGGCAGATCTTCCGTTAATGATCATTTTTATTATTATACTATATATAATATGTTATCCTTTTAAAAATTATACAGTTAGCCTTGGATCTTGAGGTTTGCTTGATTCACAATTTTTAAAAGCTATAAATGCTTACTTTTAAAGTGTGCAGTCGTCACATTGAGGGTTGAGAGAAATTGTCAGTAGTACCAATCAATTTAACATTGATAATTTCATACGCCTTACAAATATTAACTAATCCTCAGTACCCCAATTAGATAGGTGCTATCTCCATTTTACAGATAAGAAAACTGAAACAGAGAGAGATCATTGATAGATCTGGGATTTGAACTCAGGATTCCTAGAGGTCATTCCCATGGTCCATACTGTTTACATTCAGATGAGTTGTCATTAGAATTGCAATACATAATCATTGTTTTTCCAAGCCTAGAGGATGGGCCTCCATCTGGATTTCAGTCTTTTGTCTCTCCAGCAATTGACTCCAGAAAATGACATAGTATTCTTGACAAATTTATTTCTTTAAGGTCTGATCCTGCTATAGTTAAGTCAGTGAGAGCCTGAAGCCCCAAAGAACGAGGCATTTAAAAGTGGCTATGAAGATTGTGTTTGAGGTCTTTGGGTTGCATGTGTTTTTTAACTTTCAATTCCTCTCCTCCCTCCGTCCCTGTTCCCATTTTCAGTGGGACACTGAGATAGAATGTTAAAGACACTAATCTGTCCAGAGATCAAGGGAAAACTTTAAGCTATTTCTCATGGTTCTTATATGCTACTGAGTGAAATAATACCAGGAGTGTCTTCATTTTTGGTATCAAGAGAACTATGTACAGGTTGGGTCAATTGTTCAAAAATTAGTTAGCTTCTATGAGATTTGCTAGCATGATTATGACTTTGATTTAAACCTGTAATCTGAATGCAATTTTTCTTTCACCTTTACTTTAATGTTTTGTTTTGTTTTTGTTTGCAGTTGATTGCCAAAGCTGAAAGAATGAGACTTGCAAAGACACAAGACACAAGTAAGCACATCCGCTTTTCCGAAGATGACTGACCTAATACTTTTATTCTGGAAAATTTTAAATAGTCACTGGATATTTTAACTAAACTATAAACTTACGAAGCAGTCAAAAACCAGTCCATTTGCTTCTTAATTCTGCAGAGTGTAATTTTATTCTAAAACCTATTTTTAAATAGACTGACTGTTTGCTGCTCCTGAGCCTGTAGGAAAAGCTTTCTGGGAAAATGTATCAAACAAGGTCTTGCTTTGTTTTACATTTAGTTTTACTTCTGATGAATTTTTGTATATTGCAGTTTTATAAGTTGAATTACAAAAAAGGCCAAATAAAATGTTTTAGAAATCTACAATATTAGTTTGACTTTTGTTTTTAAAATGTCAGCAAAGAATAATAAAGCTAATTTATGTTAAATAAATGTAGGTCTCTGCTTCATCTATCAAACTGTGGGGGAGGGGTAGTAGACAGATTGAAGTCATAATAAAAACTGTATAATTTGTCATCTAAAATCATATTTAAATACTTTAGGGATATTAGAATATTGGAGTGTCCCAGAGGTGGTGGGCAGGCTGAAAAGAACCTGTTGAATATGCCAAAAAATAAATTAACACCTCATTCTTTAAAAAGATCTTAGGAACAAGTTCTGCATGCATATGTGTGAGAGAGGCAAATAAGAAAATATTTACATTTGTTTTTTGAGAATTCTAGTTCCATAAATAATTCCTATTTATAGCTAAAAGTGTATATATTGTACAGTTTGAGTTAAAGATACAATCTAGTGCACTTAAATATTTCACATAGCATTGTAGATTGATAGTATGAAATATTTTATTATGTAATTTTATTTCTACATCTTGAGCTGTGGGTTTCTGTTTTGGACAGAAAAATAATAAGGGTTAAAAATATGAATGATCAGCCCTAGTCTTTGAAGTTATCTCTCCATTAATGTAAAAAGAAGTTCACACCTTTGTTTGTGCTTTATTGTTTCAGTGTGTCTGATTACAGAGCAAATAAGACACTAACATTGATTTATAAAGTGTGAACACTGCTAGATGCAATCAGAAGGGTGAACAACATGTTTTAAAAATATAAGTATTCTGAAATTCCTAAAATATCAGCAATAAACCATTGAAATAAACTAAGTCAGTGAAATACATAGATTTTCTGTGCCTATAGATTATGTTAATCTGGATAATATAGATTATCATTACTTGACAAATCTCTTTATGCTGGCAAATTACAGGAGCAGTGCAGGTGTTTGTACTAGCCACACACACTGTGCTGGTGATATTCATATATTTCTACTGTATGTAGCGATGAGAGTTCATGGCAACACAAGCCACATAATTCTGCCATTATTGATGGCCAGCATACACAGTCATGGAGACGAGGGAACCAAATAAGAGAAGAAGATGGGGAAAATACTAGAAAAGGGGGTGACATTAGATTATACAGAATCTACCAATCTGGGGGTGGAATCAGATTGCTCAGAGAGGAATGAAGCAGTAGAAGCAGGGAAAGTTTCATGAACATAGAATTCCACAATTTGCTTTCTGACTGCATACTTGTTCCTGTGGCATCCTGTAATGCGGCATACTTGCTCCAGGAGCAGTTCATATGTGCTGGCCTGTAGGCTCAGGCCACTGTTCATTGGAACAAGCTTCTGTCCTTTGCTCCCACACCTCTCAGCTCAGCCACAAGAGTGCATATGTCAGCTGAGAGCCAGCAGTGAATGTGATCCCACCCCAAGCAGTATTTAGGTGTAGCTATCTGTGGAATGAAGATGAATAAGTGGGGAAAGCAGAGAGGGAGCAAAAATCAGAAGATCACAATAGAGACAACAAAAATATGGAGGGAAGAAATACAAGATAAGTGAAAAATTGAGACTAGAGAGGAAAAAATGGACAGACTGTGTTTTAAATCCTCATGCAAAATCAGCCTCTGAGTTTCACCAGTGTTCAGAAGTTCTCTTATTTTGCAGCTTTCAGAATATTTAAAAACCCTTAAAAATGTATCAAGCATTTAATTTTCAGCCTAGTAAAACATTTCATTATAAAGCAGAGATATTCTTTCCTTTCACTGCACCTTCCATTTTGCAAAGGGCTGAAATGGCAATGGTCTGAAAATACATCATGGACCCATCTTCAGTGCC